>NW_020173068.1:4897812-4921295 GCF_003031525.2 Neophocaena asiaeorientalis asiaeorientalis
GCCTTTCTCGCCGGCTGCCGGGCCGCTGCCCGCGCCGGTCCCGCCGCCGCCCTGCAGGACCTCGGCGATCCGCTGGTATTTGCTGCGTGTCACCGTCTTGGTTTTGGCCGAGTCGCCGTAGGTGCGCAGGCACCAGTCCCGGAACTGGCGGCCCAGCTCCGAGTCCCCGGGGCTGCGCTCGCGCTCCCACCAACGCGCAGAGCCCAGCCCAGGGACCGAGTTCCCTCTGGCCGGGCCTGGCCCCGAGCCTCGCAGGCCGCTCTCAGCCCGGACCCGGCGGCCTCGCAGGGAGTAGGGCGCAGACCCCGCCCGGCCGCAGGCGTCCCGGCCTCCCTGGGCGGCCCCGCCCGATTTTAGCCTGGCGCTGGTGGTACAGGGCAGGGCCCCTTCCCTTCCTCTCGGCGACTGGCCTGACCTCTCCGGTGCGAGCCCGGCGCCAGAGGAGCAGTGTTCCCCTGGGGAACCCCAAACCGCCGCCCTTCGGAGGCCCCCAAACTTCTTCCCCTCTCGCCTCACCTGAATTCCCCGAAGTTTGGCCGGTCTTGGTTCGGCTAACGCCACTGGTCTGGGACAGCGCCAGGCCCCGGAGAAGTCGTCAACATTGACCGGTGGCCTCACTCAGGCCAGCCCCACCAAGGCTTGGAGCAACGCTCAACACACCCACAAATTCATCCCGAGACACCCTGCCTTCCTGGGTGCACCTTGGCCTAGAATCACTGGCTGAGTAAACTCAAGTGGATATGCCATCCCCCTCCTCCCTGGACAGGACTGACCTTGGGTAGACCAGTCCCCTTCCCCTTAACGAGATTACTAACATAAATAAAGGCACAGGCCAATTCTCCGGGATGTCTGCCCTCCTTTGCTTAACAGGTTTGAGAAATTGCTGAGCTTCTCCTCTTGCTGCTTCTCTTCCACCCTCAATGTCCTCAGGCCACTCCTGCAAGCAAGTCACCACCCACGCCTGAGTCCCAGATTTTGCCCAGTGCAGGACCATTTTTTGCCCAGGAACTACTGGCTACCCTCATCCCAAGGTCCCCCACCATGGTACCTACAGAGTGCCAGGTCCTGGCAACTCTGAGCAGCAAAGGAGACTGGCCCATTTTACAGATGAAGGCCTGGGGCTTGGAGAGGTGGCCTGACCTGGTCAAGGTCACGCAGGGAGGAGAGGAGGGTTCTGGCTCAGGTCAGTCTGGCTCCTGCTACCACATCACACATGAAGACTCCCCCTGACATCCCGCTGGGACGGATACCCACTCTGTATGTGGCTGGCTCACGTCCCCCAGTAGACTGGGAGCTCCAGATGCTCAGGGTTCATGTCAGGCCCTAGCACAGCACCTGGCACACAGTAGGTGCCAATAACTGCCAAAAGAACGCCACAGGTCTTCCAAGTCCCAACCTCTCTCTGCATTTCACATAGATTTATTTTTAGATAATTTACATTTCTATGTTACTTTATATATACCAACAACTCCACCCTCATTTTTCCTCTTTATCTTCCTAAGAGCTCTATTTGGTTCCATGCTGCCATGCCCATTTTTCAGAGATGACCCCTGAGGCTCAGAGAGGGCAAGGTGCTACCCAAAGGCCATACAGCCCCTCCCCTGGGGATGGGGGAGGAGGGGCTTCTGCATGATTTAGCAGCCCACTCCCTGACTTTTCCAATACAGCCCTTGACACATAACCCCACAGTTGACTCTCTTCCTGAGAACAAAGGTGCTCTAGCCTAGCAATGCTAATGATTACTTTCAGCAAGGGTGCCCTGGTGCCTAGGTGGTGGGGCGCCCCCGTTTGAGCCCGGGTCTCTGTCCAGTTCCAAGACACACCAATAACCACTAAGCCAGACCACCTCTCCATGCAATCTGGGTCTTTGCCTGCCTTCCAGAACCTAAAAATCTGTTGTCAATCTTGAGCTGAGTTCTAGTGTGACAGAAGGTGTAGTACGATGAAAAGAATGTAGGCTTCGACAAGGACCTACTGTATAGCACAGGGAACTCTGCTCAGCGTTATGTGGCAGCCTGGATGGGAGGGGAGTTTGCGGGAGAATGGATACATGTATATGTATGGCTGAGTCCCTGTGCTGTGCACCTGAAGCTACCACAACACGGTTAATCGGCTGTACTCCAATAGGACATAAAAAGTTAGAAAAAATGTAGACTTCGCATAGAGTCCAACAGACTTGAGGTTGAATCCTGGCTACCATTTGCCATGGCATTCTTCATGCCCAGAAATCCCAGTTGACTGCTTCCCAACTAAATGAACCCATCAACCCACCCTTTGCTGGGTGACCTCTGGCAGGTCACTGAACCCTAACTTCATCATCTGTTATAATGGACAGACTGTAAAGGTTCAGCAGAATGATGTATGTGAGAGAGGCTGGCATATTTAACAGGTGCCCAATAAATGCCATTTTCACCTCCATAGAAGTTGCAAAATATTCAAGGAGGAAGATGAACTTTGTTAATACTTTTTGTGTTTCATTCCATCAACAAACACTTCTTGAGGAGCCGTTATACACTAGGTGCTTGAAATATAGCCATGGGATCCCCAAGGTCCTTGCCCTCTTAGAGCTTACCGATGGGTGGGGAAGAGGGCCATTGAACAAACCAACTATCAACAATTACAGCTTAGGGAAAGGACCATGACGGAAATAGGGAACTGTGATAGCAAATAATGGACAAGAGGGGGATCAGGAAAGTCTCCTCTGAGAAGATAGATTTGAGGAGTGATGTAAGTGACAAGGAGCCAGCCGTGCTATGTTCTGAGGGAAGAGCATTCCAGGCAGAGGGAACAGCGTGTGTAAAGGCCCTGAGGTGGGAAAGAGATGGTATTTTCCAGAAGTTGGAAGGAGGCCAGTGTGGCTAGAGTGAGGTAAGTGAGGAGGGCTTAGAGAGCAGGAGACCATGGGAGAAACCTTGGATTTCAGTCTAGATGTGCTGGGAGGCCTTTGGTGAGTTTTAAACAGGGGGGAGATTGATGAGTAGAGAGGACTGGAGGGCAGCTAGAGTGGCCCAGGGGTCTGTGATCTAGGGGCTTGGAGGTCAGGGGCCTTGGTTTCTCCTCCCATGTGTCAGCTCACTCTACACCAGGCACATCTCAGCCTCTTGCCCCAAGGGGTGCTAGGAAGAGAGTGGAGGGGGCTGAGTCAAGGATGAGAATAGCCTACTGCAACCCATCTCCACTTCTGCGGAAGCAGTTCCCTGGACCTCTGGGTTGTTCGTGTCAATGGCATCCTTTAGCAAGGGTCCTGCCCCAGAGCACACTCGGTGGAAGGTAAGTTTCTCACAATGCCCAGCAAGAGCAGGGCAGTGGAAGGACAGTCATGGTCCTAGGGGGAAACTGCGCCTCCTGTCTTCTCATTCCAGACAGCTGCCAAAAGGACAAAGTAGGCTGCTCCATTAATCGTGGGTTATTGGATCCCTGGATTTTTTTTTTTTACCCTTAATCCAGATGTCCACAGGAGTCCAGACCACCAGGGCTCATGTCCACTTCCAATACTGACAGTAATGTACTGGGTCACAGGAGCTTAAGTGAAAAAGGGTCTGGAGAAATCATACAGTCTAAACTCTGCCCTTTACAGATGGGTAAACTGAGTCCCACAGAAGGGAAGAGGCTCAGGGTTACCAGCAGAGCGGGGCACCTGGCCTTTGCCTGGTTTGGCCCAGATCCCTGAGCTCTGACCCAGGGCCCAGATGAATGGGAATGCCTGCAACTCGGAGGTGAGGTGGCCCCAACCCAGCCTGGGGTGGGGCAGAGTTCCAGGCCTGGGGTGGGGCAGAGTGACTCAGGCCCCCACGGAGGCCTGTCCACCAAAGGCTGGGAGAAGCAGTGAGGTCCCGGAGCCTTGGGGCAGCTGGGGGGAGGGTGGTTTCCACTGTCAGGCACTTGTGCCACTTCCATCAAGGACTAGGCAGCCATTCCCCGCCCCCCCGCCCCCCACCGCAAGCACGGCAAGCATCTCCCCCCGTGGTCTGCTCAGCCACAGCGACCCCGCTGCTTCAGGTCCACCCCACACAGTGTGGTTCAGGGGCTTCCATGGCTGCTCACAGACCCCTGGGCTTTCCCCATCCTGGCTTTGACCACACAATATCATGATTGCCTGCTTACCTATGCCCACCGGTGCCCAGCACACGGGCTGAGGTTTAATAATTATTAAATAAATGAGTGAATGCAGGAATGAATGAATGTGTTGGTTCTCAAAATGCACACCTCAGACTGACAACTACAGCATTTCCCACCACACTACTCTACCTCCCCCGCAATCAATCAGTTTGTGAGCATTTATGTGCTCCTCCTTGGAAGGCTCTGCCATCCAGTCTCCTGCCGTGGGTGCCTTGATTCCTCTAAGCCTCAGTTTTCAAAACCGATAAGATGGGGATAATAATTATACCTAACTCACAGTGCTGTTGTGAGAATAAGCGCTCAATAAATGTTAGCTCCAAGTTATCACCATCTGCCATTCATTCCGGCGGTTGTTTGAGTAGCCTCTGTGTGTCAGATGCTGTGCCTGGTGTCGGGATCACAGCCATAAACAAGATGGACCCGGCTCCAGCCCTCATGACACTCAGGGACCAGCTGACTTTGAAAAGATCGTGACAAATGTGTTGAGAATTAGAAGACGAAAAGCTGCCATGAGAACACGTGAAGGGGGCTCAAATGTGCATCTTCTGAGAAACCCTGCCCTAGAGTTCCCTGGACGGAGGCACTCAGGGCGAAGACAAGGGGAAGGAGAAAAATGTCTCCACACCTACAGCGGCCCTGGCCGTGGAACCACACCAGAGTGGGAAACATCGACCCACATTCCCGCAGAGTTTAGGAAGCCCTTGAGTCCAGCATCTCCCTTTCCAAAAACTAAAGCATAAAGAGATAAGGGTTTCCTTCAAATGTCACTGCCCCAGCCGAGCCCTCCTTGACCACCCTTTCAAACATAATCCCCAGTGTCTCTCTCTATCCCCTGCCCTACTTTAACACCACCTTCTGTTATAATGTGTATTTGTTTGTCTCTGTTCATCTCATGCACTGCAATGTGTCAAAAAGGTGGGGATTTTGTCTTGTTGACTGTAGTATCTCCAACACTGAGAACAGCCTGGCACATAGTAGGTGTTCAATACATATTCGTTGAATAAATGAGTGAATGAAGAAACCCGTGTGTGTGTGTGTGTGTGTGTGTGTGTGTGTGTTTGCACATGCATAACTAAAATTTGCAGTGATATCCACAAAGATTTACGTTGAATTGAAAAGGAAAGAGGTTTTTCTTTCTGTTATTAATTTTGTCTACTGCAAGTCACTTCCCTTCATTGAGCCTCAGTTTCCTCATCTGTAAAATGGAGCTAATATCTACTTTGCAGCATCATTGTGGGACATCAATATGGTGCAAAATGCCCAGATGGGGCCTGGCACACAGTAGGTCCCCTGTGGGCAACTCTGTTATTCTGATGGAGCCCTTAGTTGGGGAGGCTCACAGAGGGGGATACCCAGGGCCTGAGCCTTCCTGTAGGACACAGAGGCAGCTGACACTGGATCTGTCCCGTCACCTGAACTCGCCAGTAATTTATTGATGCTGGATGCTGGCACCTAGCAGCTTGCCGGGTCAGCCTCAGGGAGCAGGTGTGGGGCCACCGGGGCCTACCCCCAGCCTCACCCAGGAGGAGCGGGTGGGGAGAGTGGGTCTGCACAGCCCAGGAAAACTGATAGGTTAGCCCTTACAAATCCCCTACTATGTGCCAGGCACTGGGGGACTCGGAAAAAAACCAGGTGAGCTCCTTGCCTGAACAGAGCTGATAGAGGGAGAGAGAGACATAATTCATCATTTGAACACCCACAGAAATAGTGACAGCTGCATGCGGGCCTACTGTGTGCCAGGAACTTTGTACATATAACCACATTTAAGCCTCATATGAATAGGCTTTGTTCATATTCTATAGGTCAGAAAATGTCACCAAGGAGACATCAGATGATGTGCTCAAAGTCACATGGCTAGTGAGTGGCAGTCTGAACCCAGATCTGACTGGCTCCAAAGCCCATGCATATGTTACCACCACCCTGCCCCCATCAGGCTGGCTGGCCTAAGGGGCATGTAAATACCCTAAATTAGGAGCACTGCAAGGTCAAAGTGAGCAGAGACCCATTCCACTGAATCTTCCTGGAGACCAAGGCCTTTAACTGCCTTTCAGAGGATGTGTGGAAATACCAAAAGGAGATATATTTTAGGGCAGGGAAAGAGCCAGAGAAAAGGTTTGAGGGTGGAAAAGGGACTGGTGGGTTTTGTGTGTGTGTGGTGTGCAGGCCCACCTGGAAGAGCAGAGGGGCCCAGTAGGGGGCAGTGAGCATGTGAGGGCTTTGAATGCCTGGCCAGCTCTGGGCCTTCCTGGGTGGGCCATGGGGAGTGGGTGCGGGGGTTGGGGGCAGCGGGGGGCTGTTGCTGAAAGATGAAGCCACCATTTCCCCCTGACTTTTATATTCTAAGAGGCTGGTCAGTTAGGCCAGAGGACAACTGGCATTCAAGGGCCTCTAACGTCTAATTCCAGCCTCACCTGCCTCCACTCCCTCCACCAGCCCTCTGGGCCTGGCATGCTCACTGGCTCTGAAACACTTCCCTGCTTGCTCTCACCTCCGTACCTCTGTTCTCCCAGATCCCAACTCCTGCATCCTACCCACTGCTCGGGCCTCAATCCTAGACCTGTTTCCTCCACGAAGCCTGCCCTGACCACACCAAGCCTTGCTTATATGCCTCAGCCTCAAAGGCCTGGGCTGGGCAAGGGCCCATCCTCCACTAAAAGCCACAGGCACTCGCCATCCACGGTGGTCAGCTGTTGCTCTCACCTGCCTAGCGACATTCTTCGCCTGGTAATCTGAAATGCCTTTGAGAAGCTGCCCCTTCCCCTTCTTTAGAGCGTGTAGCTGGAGCAGGACAGACCTAAACCCTGGCCATCAAAAACATCCCGTCCCCTTGACCACTGTGATGGTGGCCAGATTTCTGACATTATTTGAGCCCCTTGATTCAGTCGTGCCTGGAGGCCCTTTTTATTTTCACTTAGGTCTCTTTGTGCTGGATTTCTTGCAGCCCAAAGATCCTTGTCAGATGTACCATCTGTACAATGCAGTTTGGGCCTCCTCTGGTCTGGCCCAGACAGCTATACCAACCTCCTCACTGGACTCCTGGTCTGTATGTCTTCCCCTCCACCCCAACCCAAAAGGGTCTCTTCTCTTAATTATGACCTCTGTCATTCTCCAGAATAAAGTCAAAGTCCTCAACTCAGCATTCAAGGCCTTTCACCATCCTGTTCTGCTCTATCCCTCTCCGTGCCAGCCACACTGAGCTCTCCCTTCCTCTGAACAACACACCCTTTACGTGACTATAATTTATATGTGCTGTTCCCCTCACTGGGACTTCCCTAAGCCCCCTGCCCTCAACATTCTTTCTGGCGAACTCGTACTCACATTTCAAAACCCCATTTGACTGTCACCCTGTCTGCCATATTTGCCTTGAATGCCCCAGGCAGGGTGAGATGTCTCTCCCTGCCACCCTGGGCACCTCAAGCTCCCCAGCTGGTCTCGTTCAGGTCAATGACCACATAATTTGCTTATTATCATCTATTTGGCTACCTTCTCCCCAGATGAGGAGCTCCTCAAAGATAGGGACATGTCTTATTCACTTCTTAGCTCCCAAAGGGCCCGTTAATAGCTGTCAACTAACTAACTTACTAACAGGGGGCTGAAGCAAAGTCATACTCCTTGAGGCCTTGTGAACCATTAAGTAACCATTTTTGCTGGTCAACTCTTCAAGGCAACCACTCACTATTTTTTTTTTTTTTTTAACTTCAGGACTTCTCAGTGCCTTTAATTTGCTAATGGGCACTGTGAACCTGTGCACCAGCTTGCTCCATTTCAGGAGTGGGGAAATTGAGACCCAGAGAGGGACAAGGATTCATTCAGGCAGTTGACAGCAGAACCAGGCCTGGGGTCCAGGCCCCTGCCCTGCCTCACCCAGTGTTCTCCCCCCTACACCTCAGGCCCCTTCTAGGCACAAGTCACCTCTGTAGCAAAATGTTAAGAGCAAGGGCTCTGAGCCTTGCACCCCCTTTTGCCAGCTGTGTGGCCTTGGCCAAATGTCTTAACCTCTCTGAGTTTCAATTTTCTCACCTGTAAGGTGAGAAAGCACCTTACCTCATGATGTTGCTGTGAGGGTTCAAGTCCATGTAAGAGCACATAGTACAACACCCAGCACACAGTAGGCCCTCAACAAATCACTACCAGCATCTCTATAGAGGCCTCAGCTTTCTCAGTGGGCACACTGAGCCCTGACATCTTTGGGGGGATGTGGGTCTTTCTGGGGAAAAATGCCAACTAAATGCTAGGTCCGGCCTGGGCCTACTTCCACAAGGTTCAAATCTGGGTCTCAGCAGGGGCCTGCTCGTCTGGATGCCCAGCTGTCAGGCCTGCCTCCTTCCTGATTTGAAAAGAGGCATTTTTTGTTTAGAGGAATTTCCCCCCATTTCATACTGGCTCTATAAATTGGATTTTGTTGAGTGGTTTCTGACAAGCAAGTCGAACAGGCATGTGTATGGAGGAAACGCAAGGCTGACTCTGGCCACAGGGGTGGATCTGAGGCCTTGAGTTCTGCTGGTCGCTGGCTATGAGCTCAGCCCCTGGGCAGCCGCATCCTAAGGAGAGTATGTGTCCTTGGGGGTGATCCAGAAGGACTTCTTCCCCAGGAATTCTTTCCAGAGGTTTCCCATAAATTTCCCTTAGAGGAAAGGCCCCTATGGCGTACGGATCTGCCTACTTACCCTCCTCCAGCAAACCTGCACACTGGATTCAGATTCATGGTGGCCAGGGGCTGTCCCTGAGTCTCCTACCCCAGTTCAGTCCTCCCGAGATGAGAGTCAAGGATCATGAGAAGGATCACAGTGCTTTTCCACATCTTCAGCCACCCAAACAAGGGGAAACTGACATAGTAAAGCAGGAGAGATTTCAGTCAGACAGCAGGAAGAACTTCCTCCCTTCCAGATGGCTGAAACTTGAGCTGTGCATGACCTTGGAAAGTGCAGTAAACCAGGAGCCAGGGCACCTTTGGCTGATGACTACTGTGGGACCTTAGGTCAGTGTCTCATTTTCTCCTCCCCTTGGTTTGCTCATCTACAAAATGGGGATTAGAATTTCTATTCACCATGCCTCCATGTCTTCAAATAAGACAGTGGAATGATGCGTTGAGGGCAGTGCCTGGTGGGGCTGGATCAAATGACCTCCATAGGTTCCTTTTCCTCTCTTTTTTTGGAAGGAATTCCCAGGGCCATGACCCTGGCAATAGGCCCAGGGACCCAGTGGTGAAGTGTGTGTGTACATGTGTGCTCATGCACAGGACTCTGGGTCACATAGTAGGTGCTAAGTTAATGTTTGGTTTTCTCTCACTTCTCTTGGGCAGCTCTCCAGATGCAGAAAGAGCCCTGGGGAGATGTCAAGAAGCCTGGATTCTAACCCTGGGTCTGCCCCAAATTGATTTTACCTTGCCATGTCCCTTACCCAAATGAGTCTCGATTTCCCCATCTGTACCGGGGCTTCCCTGGTGGCGCAGTGGTTGAGAGTCCACCTGCCGATGCAGGGGACACGGGTTTGTGCCCCGGTCCGGGAATCTGGACGGTTTCCAAGACCACTTCTCTCCTGAAACTATGAAACCCATGACTGACCCAGTGAGGTCTGACCCCTGATCCCTTGTCTCCCACCAGCCATTACAGGAGGTTTCAGATACACTGACCTTCCTATGCTTCCTTGAATTTGCCAGGGCCTTGGGAATGGCCTCAGGCCCCTCTCACAAGCCATATGACCCTGGACGTTTCACACCTCCCAAGCCGAGTGCCTCCGCCCAAACCCTTCCTCTCTTGCCACAAATTCACCTTAATTAACTCCTTAATTAACTCCAACTCTTTACAGCTCTCAGCTCAATCATCACGTCCTGAAAACCCCTCCCTCCCTGAGATCCTCCTCCACGATTCACTCTCATGGGGGGCTCCCCTGCACCCCTTCTTTGTAACACTTAACCACCTGTGCATCTCACATTTATGTCGTTTCTTTAGCGACATCTGTCCTTCCCCAGACTGTGAATTCTATGAGGACAGGGACTGGTTGGATCTCGGTCCCCACCATGTCTGGGTGCCCAGCACAGAACAGATGCTCAATGCATAGCTATTGAATGAATGGACGGACGGCCTCCCCATTTTTGGTCAGGAGCTAAGCTGCTGACAGGCCCTACCTGCAGAGGATGGGCTGGGGGTATATTGGGAGCCCCTCACATCCCCACCCAGGCTTTCCTGTGAGGCTCTCCCAGCTGACCTGAGACCTCGGGAAAGGCAGATATGAAGCATCAGCTCCATTTTTCAGACGACGAAAGCAGCCCCAAAGGCAAGTTGGCTGGAGGGAGGTCACCTAGCTAATACATGACAGGGTTGGGGTAGGATCCCAGGATTAACAAAGCTGGAAGGGTTTTCTAGTCCCTTTTTTTTTTTTTTTTTGCGGCACGCAGGCCTCTCACTGTTGTGGCCTCTCCCGTTGCGGAGCACAGGCTCTGGACGCGCAGGCTCAGCGGCCATGGCTCACAGGCCCAGCCGCTCCACAGCATGTGGGATCTTCCCGGACCGGGGCACGAACCCGTGTCCCCTGCATCAGCAGGCGGACTCTCAACCGCTGCGCCACCAGGGAAGCCCCTCTAGTCCCTTTTTGACAGAGGTGGAAACTGAGGCATGAAAGGGGAAGAGATTGCCCAAGGTTTTCCTGGCCAGGCAGCAGCAAGGTGGGGATGGGAATCTGTGGTTCTTGAACTCAGAGAACTTTCTCCTGCCGGTCTGAGGAAGATCCATGGGCTTGACCCCAGGATGACCAAGCGGCTTCAGATAACTGATAACACCACACGGCACCCTCTGGGAGTGGACAGTGCTGGCAAAAAGCCCCCTGAGGGTTTGGGTGTCTGTATAGAACCAGGCTGCCTGGGTTTGAATGCCAGCTCTGCTGGTCACCAACTGTGAGTGACCTTGCTTGGGTCACTTTACCTCTCTGTGCCTCAGTTTCCTCATGTGTAAAATGGAGGAAATCTGGGTTAATACATAAATAGAACAAAGCACTGAGAGCAGGAAGTGGTCTGGGACAACGTCTAATACACGTGAACTGCAGAGCTGACCTGGCCAGAATCAGGAGGAAGTGATTCATTCTCTCTGTGTACCAAGGGACTGGTATCAGCAGGCTTCTCGCCCCCAGGTCCACAGGATAAAATGTACCAGAAGGGTTTCAATCATCATAGCGACCTTTTTTGAGCCCTCCGGTACTTTACAACCCACTGAAACCTCAGAACCACCCCAAGAAGCAGGCTCTGTCATTATCCCATTTTATAGATGTGAAAACCAAGGCCCAGGCAAGTCACCTGTCCAAGTCCCACAGTTTGTGACCGGCAGAAGCGGGGCTCATGTCCAGAGGTCAAAGGATGAAGGACCCAGGGGTCAAAGGATGAAGAGAGATGTGCTGGCCAAGGGAGTGGAGTCCTAGAGGAGGTCCTGGTTGGGCCTCGCACGTTGAGGAGACCTGGGCAGTTGGGGACTGGCGGAAGCTGCAGCTAGAGCCCCCATCTCCCCTGGGGTGGGATCCTCGGTGGGCCCTGCTTGGTAATCACAGCATCTGCCAAGTGCCTGCTGGGCAAGCTCTGTGAGGGCAGGGCTAAGTCTCTCATACCCACCATTGGGCACCCAACCCAGCCCCAGGCATGTGCTATGAGTGCCTGTTGGATGAGTAGTGCCAGACACCCGACCCACTGTGGCCATTCTCCAGGTGAGGAAACCAAGGCTCAGAGAGGGGAAGCGACGTGTCCTAAGCCACACACTTCTGTCCAAATCTTTACTCTCCTCCAGGGACGTGAGTCCAGGGACCACGTCTCCCCACCTCCAGCAGTCAGTGCCCATGACAGACCCCGGAAGGCAGGTAAGTCTGAAGGGGTAGGGAGCATGAAGCATCTTCCCAAGGTCTCACCAGGCATGAACAGATCAAAGAAGGGCAGCTTCTCCATGGCTCCCAAGGCCCCCAAAACGTGAAAATGTAAGGACTGTCTTTAGGGCTCAAGGAATTCAAGCTTCCCCTTTTACAGATGGAGAAACTGAGGCCCAGAAAAAGGATAAGTCGCATCCGGGGCCATCAGGCAGGTAAGGAACAGACCAGAAGCTAGCAGAGCAAGTACAAAGGCCCTGAGGTTGACACAAAGTATGAACTAAGGCCAGCAGGCTGAAGAGAGATGAGGCTGGAGAGGTGGGCTGGGGCCAGGCCGGGCAAGGAGTATGGTCTCTAGGCCAGAGCAGTGGGAAATCATTGAATTGGAAAGTCTGTCCACCTCCTGGCTTTGGTGCTTTAGAGACCCATCTGGTGGCCAGGGACTGACTGGCCTGCAGGAGGGCAGGATGGGAACAGGAGACCTGGGAGCAGGGCTGACACTGAGCCCAGGCTGCTCCTCTCTCCTGCCCTCCAGACCTGCTTGCCAGCCTGCCGACTCAGCCTCACCGCTCAGAGGGCTGAGGGCATCCTAGCAGCACGCGTCCAAGCCCGAGCTCCTGATTTCCACCCCCAGATCTGCCCCTCCACTGTCTTCCCATCTCAGTAAACACAAACTCCATTCTTCCCAAAAACCTTGGAATCATCTCTACCCCTCCTTTCTCTCACCCGCTACACCTGATCCGTCAGCAAATCCCTTTGGCTCCACCTTTAAAATATAACCGGAATCTGACCGCTTCTCGTCACTGT
Source organism: Neophocaena asiaeorientalis asiaeorientalis (assembly GCF_003031525.2). Taxonomy (NCBI): domain Eukaryota; kingdom Metazoa; phylum Chordata; class Mammalia; order Artiodactyla; family Phocoenidae; genus Neophocaena; species Neophocaena asiaeorientalis. The sequence goes on from NW_020173068.1 coordinate 4,910,581, forward strand.
GCTGCTGCTCTCCGGTCGGTCCCCCGGGGCATAGTTGCGCCAGCCTCTCCCAGCCCCGTGGTGTCCCTTCCATCAGGCAGCTCCAACACAAATCAGATCACGTCCCTCCGCTGCTCCAAAGCATCTCGTGGCTCCCCACCTCTCTCAGAGTAAAGTCCTAACTTGGCCCTTGAGGCCCTCAAACTCCGGCCTCCCTGTCCCTGTCTGGCCCTCTGTCCCCAGTATCTCGCCCCCAGTGTCTGTGGCAGCAACTCCATCTTTGCCACGTTTGTATTCTTACCTCAAGGCATTTGCACGTGCTGTGCCCTTCGCCTGCAATGCCCTTCCCAGATGTCTGCAGGGCCGGCTGCCTCACCTCCTTCAAGTCATCAGATGTCACGTTCCCAGGAGGCCTCCCGTGACCACCCGACTTAAAATGGCAAAGCCCTTCTCCCATCACACACACACACACACACACACACACACACACACACACACACACACACACACGTCGTTTGTCAGCTTCATTTTCTCCACAGTTTGCATCATTTTCTAATATACTATTTAATTGCCCTATTTGCATTGCTTTTTCTCAGCTACCCTTGGCACCCCTCTCACCCACAGTAGGATTTCAGCTTCCTGAGGGCAAGACTCTCTGGCTCACCAGTGCCAAGAATAGTGTCTGTGCAGAGCTGTTAACCCTGATTCGCTCTCATGTGGTTCTAACTCTGGGTGGGAGGCTGCCTTAGTGTCCTGTCACGGACAAGGAAACCGAGGTCCAGGGAGGGAAACAGTTTACTGGGGGTCACAAGGCCAGGACACAGTGGAGCTGGGACTTGGACCCTGCCCAAACCTCCCACCCTGACCAGCTCAGGCCGAGTGTGGGCTGCGAACAGGACCGCTGAGCTAGCTCTTGGGGAGGAGGCTGCAGGGCCGCAGCTCCTGCCAGCCCCCTGCGGTCAGTGCCCTCCCCGAGGGGCCACGGCAGCCGGGCAGGGAGAAGGCTCCAGGGCGGTGGTGTAAGAGGGGCATTGGGAAAGGCCCGGGGCACCAGGTCCATTCTACGGTTGCCCAGTCCTCAGAGCCTGAACAGCCATGGCTGAGAAAGGAAGTCAGCAGGATCCAAAATAGGTCTGAGTTTTGGGAAGTGAAACCGGGTGCTGGGGACACTCGGCCAGAGGAAGACCTGGGCCTCCTGGGCTGAGGCTGTCAGGCTGGGGGTGGGGGGGGGTCTTCTCCTGCCTTCTCAGCCTAGGGAGAGTGGGTCTGGGAAATAGGCTCAGGCCCCTCTCACAAGCCATGGGACCCTGGACGCGTCATTCTAGTTCTCTGACCCTCAGTGTTCTCATCTGTAAAATGGGACTAAGGGAAGGACCTACCTCACTGGGGACTGGGAAGGTGTGATGAGACCACGCCCTGAAGCCTGAGGCTGTTGCTCAAGAGATGGTAACAGTTACTACCGTACTGGTGTTCCAGATCCATCTCTGGTGACTCCTCCTCCAGGAAGCCTCCCCGGGACCTTAGGTCAGAATGCATCTCTCGTCCCTGGTGTCCCAGTCCCTCTTAACTTCTCTTTCTCTTCACGTGTGTCTTTTCCACTAGAGCAGGCTGGGACCTCATCTGTGTCCTCTAGTGTCTCTAGTGCCCAGGACAGGGTCCGACACACGGGAGATGCCCCATAGTGGGGCTGAAGGGGGGAACGAAGGGCAGATGCTGCTGTATGCCCTTGAGGGTCTGATGTCTGCATCCTGATAGCCAGCTCCTCAGGGCTGGCCTGGAGTTGCAGCAAGAGGTAAGTAGGTGAGCTACGTTTCCTCTGAGCCAACTGGCTCATCTTGTAAAATGGGGACAATTGGAAAACGGGAGCCACGGTTTCTTTGTCCCAAATCAAAGAAACACAGGCCGCCCAAGATGCCACCCCAGGCACCTCAGAATGTGCCTGGGGACAGGGCTGCCCCAGGGTGGGACCCTTCAGACCGAGGTGGCCCTGCATTCTGCTTGCTCCTGTCCCCATCCTGCTCCAGTGATAAGCAAGCCTTTGGAGCTGAAAAACGTCCCAGGTATAGCCGAGGACTTGCCACCTACTGAAATCGGGAATCTCTAAATAACAATAGAGTCAACAGTCCGCAGAGGCCCTCACGTCATCCAGGTTTTACAGGTAAAGCCCAGAGAAGTCAGGCTACTTGCTCAAGGTGACACAGCAAATTAGGGCAGAGCAGGTACGGTGTCCAGTCCTCCTCTAACTCTCGGTCCTGGGATTCACTTAGCACATTTTACAATCACCATGTCTCCACAAAGTGAGACTCAGGACACCCATTCTACAGATGAAGACCTCAGGCTTCTGGAAGGGAAGGATCTTTCCCCGGACCATCCCCCAGAGGCCCCACTCTTGGAGCTTCTAAAGGGCTCTTGGGGTCCCTTGAAGGCTGGGCCTTCAAACACAGTGACCGAACTCGGAGCTGAGGCTCCTCCAGGAAGGACTCTGAAGGGTCTGTGTGGTCTTAAGTTTCCCGTCAGCCCAGCCCTCCTGCCAGCCTTACCCATGAGCCAGCTACAGCTGCACATTTGGAAGCCCCACTGTGCATCTGACCAGGCAGACTCAGAATAACGAGACCCACATGGCATTTCCTGGAGGCTGCGCCCTGTTCTAAGGGCTTTACTACAACTCTTTTGAGACTCAGAAGAACTCAGTGAGGTCAGCCCCATGACTGGCCCCATTTTACACGGAGGAAGACTCATGCACATCCCAGACTGAGCCCAACATCTTCTGAAAAGCTGCTCCTCTCCTAGTTCCCAGCCCAGGAAGTGGTTCCTGAAGCCCCCAGGGAACCACTGAGAACAGGACTCATTCCTGACCCCCAACTCCACCTCTCCCCCAGCATCCCATCAAGTCAAACTCCTAACCTGGGCCCTGGAACTGAGCCAAGGAACTGAACCTCTCTGGGCCTCATCTGTCAACTAGCAAAACAGCCTAGGCCCGTGAAGGGGATGGCAGAGTTGTGGAGATTCACCATCACTGCCCAGCTGTGTGACCTGGGGCCGGAGCACCAACCTCTCTGGGCCGCGGTTTCCACATCTATGAAGTAGAAATGCTAACGTGGCTCACCTCCTAGGCTGGTGGGGATGATTCAGTGGCCCCTTCCCTCCGTCCTCCCCAAGACATTGCTCCAGCCACTGTCCCCTCCTGTTAGAACTCCTCAGCCTTTCCCTCTCTACCGGATCAACCTGAACAATGTACAAACGGCTGATTTGTTTCTCTGAGCCCACATCCCCTCCCCTGCTGCCCGGCTTCTCTCCCGCCCTGCACGGGAGTTCCCTGAAAGCGTGTCTATCCTCGCTGTCCCCACTCTTTCCTCGAACCCGCTCCCCTCGGGTTTTCACACCCCCTCCCAGGACACCAAGGACCACCACGGGCTAAACCAGAGCCATCTCTAGCCCTTGTCTTTCTGGTCCCACAGCAGCATTGACGCAGTAACTCTCCCTGCCTCTTCGATGCCTTCTTTACTGGCTGGCAGAATGTTCTGGTTTCCTCCGACTTCCTGGCTGCCCCTTCTCAGCCCCTTTTCTGCTTCTTCCTCCATCTCGCCCTCACCTCTCAAGGTTAGGGGCCCCAGGCTCGGTCCCCAGTCCTCTGTCTCTCTCCATCTGCCTTCCTCCTCGGCGGACTTTAGAGAAGGCTTCTCTGCGGGTCCCCCGCACTGCTGTTGCCAACCTGGACTCTCCCCTGAGCTCCAAGCCCAGCATCCACCTTCCTCCTCCTCAGTGCCTCCCACCTCCCCGCTTTACCTTATTCCAATCTGATCTCCCGACACTTGCACATCGACCTGTTCCACCCTCAACCTTCCTCAGCCCAATGAAGGGCAACTCCATTCTTCCCACAGCCCAGGCCAAAACACTGGCTGCCATCCTGCATTTCCTCTCTCTGACTCTCTCTCACATCCCACATGAGATGCATCAGCAAGTCCTGCTGCCCTAACTTCTAAATCCATCTCAGTTTCCAGCACTCGTCAGCCTCCCCTGGACCAGCCTCCATCATCTCTCTCCTGGATCTTCACCACAGCTGCCTCCTGCTCTCCTGGCTGCGGCCCCTCTGGACTATAGGCCTCTGTAGTCTATTCTCCACACGGCAGCCGGAGGGACCCTATTCCCGGCGGAGTCGGACACAGCCCCCTGTGCTCCACCCTGCAGGGGCCCCTCACTCAGAGAAGCCTTAGTCCTGATAAAGACCTCCGAAACCCTGCATGCTCCCCACCCTACGGCCCCCTCCCTCCTGCCTCCCCTCCCCAGGTTCACCCTGCTCCAGCTCCTGCCTCAGGGAGCTGGCTTTCTGGAATGTTCCCCCAGCAGCATGTGCGCAGAAGGCTCCCCCTGCAGAGCCCTTCCCAGGTGCCCTATCCTCGAGTTCAACCTGCCGCTGCCACCCCTCGTCCCCTTACCACTTCCTTCTTTCCCCTTCGCACTTACACTGATCTCACATACCATACAGTTTACTTGCTTATCATGTTTACTGTTGGTCTCTCCCAGGAGGGCAGGGATTTCTGTCCTGCGCCTCCCCGCCTAGAGCAGGGTCTGGTCGGCAGTGGGGGGCTTCGTGGGGACAGCGCTGTAGGGACGCTGGGCGAGAGCTCACTGAGCCTGGGATGAACGCGGCCCCCTCCCACCCCCCGCCGTGCGGGGCTACTCAAGGCATCCTGCTCTCCCAGGGCCCTTTCCGTCTTCCCACTGCCTCCTGTCCATCCCCTGGCCCCGCTGAGATCCACTCCGTTCTCCACAATGGACGCCGGAAGAGTTGTTAAAAGCCTGGAGTAAATCGTGTCATCCACACGCCCAAGCCCTCCAACGACTGCCCTTGGCCCGCAGGATAACATGCCGATTCCCTACCTGGCGCTGGAGTCCCCTGAAGGCTGGCCTTGGGAGGCTCCTCCTGTGGAGTGGTCCCCAGCTCCCTCACACCCGGGACCCCGGGACGGTGGGTGCCCTGAAGGCCTTGGTGTGCAGCCCTGGACAAGAGGCCCCACGCGGTACATAATCCTCCCACTACCCACCGTGACGGCAGTGCCAGCTTTTCTTAAGCACCTACTATGTGCTGGCTGCCCAGAATGGAGCAATAACCAAGACACTCCTTGTCCTCTCCCTCTGGAGGCACATTCTAGAGAGGGAGGCAAAAACGCCTCCTCAGGACCTCCGCCCCGGACACCTTCCCCACAGAGCCCCGAACTCTTCCTCTGCTTCTTCGGAGACCCTGCTTCTATGCGACTTGTCGTGAGCTCTCCCCCACGACCACCACAGTCCCCCACAAGTCCCACACCCCCTCCTGCTTTCTTTGACTTAGCGTATGTATCTCGTGTGGAAAAGCCGGCAGGGGGTGTCTGTTCTGTTCTCTGCTTGCCCGCAGCACCTAGGACAGTGCCAGGCAGAGAGGAAGTGTGTGCTGAAGAAAGGAACGCAGTCTAGAAGGACCATGAACACATAAAGCACAGGACGGGTACAGAGGAGTGGAGTGGCTCTCTTCTGACTGGGTGGTCTAAGAGGCCTCACCAAGGAGGTGGCACTGAGCAGAGACTCAAGGCTGTAAAGACTGCGCCTGAGGAAGCAGTAAATTGCAAGGCCCTGAGGCAGGGTGAAACAGAACAGCAAGGGAGGCTGGAGTTGGAGTGAATCAGAGGAGAGCTGGGGTCGAGGGCAGGAAGAGTCTTCCTAAGCTCTTTTCCAGGAAGGTCCATGAGGCTTAGGGAAGCTAAACGACCTGTCCAAGGTCACAAAACAAGGAAGGGGCGGAGGTGGGCCTGCTGGTAGGATGTGAGGCCAGAGACCGGGCCTCCCCTCACCAGGTGGGGCCCCTCCCTGTGGCTCTCTGGGGCTCACCTACGCTCTGCTCATTAATAGCTAACCCAGGAGCCTCCAGGTATTGGCTCAGCCCAGCAGCCTCTGGGGCAAAGCCCAGCGAGTGAGTGAGTGAGCAAGGGCCCCACTGGGGAGCAGCCGTTGTCCCTTGCCCCCGCCCCCAGCCGAGCCATCCCCACGCAGGGAAGGCTCAATTTGCTGGAGTTGAAGCTGACTGGCTGGGGCAGGAGACATCACAGCCAGGCACTTGGAGACTGTGCGAAACTCAGGCAGGTGGCCCCTGCCCACCCCGCCCCGAACCTTCCTAGGGCAGGTGGGCCCACGATGCGCTGTGGCCTGCCTGCAGCTGGGACTCCAACTTCCTTCCCTCTCCTGGCCCCTGTGCTCATGCCCTATGGGCCACTGGGCTTCCTTGCTGCTCCCAGGCTGTGGTGGGCCACGTTTTTGTCCTTGCCTGTCTCTCTGCCGGGCACTCTCCTCCCCCAGTGCTGCCTGGCTGGTTCCAGCTCAGCCTCAGGCCTCAACGTCCCCTCCTCAGAGGGCTTCCCTGACCACCTGTCCAAAGCAGGTCAGCCCCACCACCTCTTACTCTCCATCAGAGAACATTTTGAGGTCTTTCATGACAACAAAAATGACAGTCATCCTATATGCCGTTTATTGTCAGTGTGCCCATCCCCACACTGGGATGTGATCTTCCCATGTATCTTGTTCCCTGGAGTCTCCTTAGGGCCTTCCCCAGGGCCTGGTTCACATTAGATGATCAATAGATATTTGTGGAATGAGGGCATGAGAGTCTACCCCCCTCATTGTACAGAGGCAGCAATTGAGGTTCAGAGAAGGTGAGTCACTTGCCCAAGGTCACACAGCAAACCAGAAGCAGACCCAAGGCAATGGCCCAACTCAGCCCACCTGACTCTGTGTCCAGCACTCTTCTGCCTTAGTCATAACTAGCACTGAGGACTCAGCCAGTCCCACTCCAGCCTTTCAGGTAGGACCTCTACCCCTCGCTAGTATCTTTTAGTTCTGGGGAGAAGGAAGAAGTGGGTAGAAAGCAGGGAAGGGAGCAAACAGGGGAGGGTGAGTTTCAGAGGTAAATGTGTCCTCAGGAGTCACCTAGTCCCATCTGACCGGTCCCAGAGAGGTTGGGTGCCTGGCCTGGGGCTTCTGGGCCCCCAGTCCAGTCTTGCCCTTGCCTGCCTGAGCTGCAAGGGGTTAAATTTTGTGCTTGGCTCCTGGCTCGCTGTGGACCGTGGCTGGGACAGAACATCTGTCTGTTGCTATGGTTGCCGTACACTTGAAGGGGATGGCTGGATAATTATGGCAAATGCTGCTGAGCAAGTGAGCGGGTGCCCAGAAGTGGCTCAGGACCCCTGCCCGCCCAGTGCAGTGGAGGCCGCAGGCCCTTTGCCTGGCCAGTTCACTGTGGGCCCTGTCCCCAGGCTTCAGGTCCTGGGCCAGGTGGAGGGGAGTCAACCAGAGCCAACTTGACCTTTGCACAATGAATGGGCCTGGCCACAGGGCTCCTGGGAAGCCTGGAGCAGGGCAGACACTGTAGCCTTGGGCACTGGAGCCTGAGGGCAGTGGGCTGGCTGGGACAGGGGGTAGGCTCTGAGGGTGTCCCAGTGCCTCTGTGTCCTCCCCCCGGGGGAGAAGCCCTGTCAGCTGTCCTTGTCTCCCTGGGTCCCATGGAGCCCAGGAGGTGGCAGGTGGAGACTGGTGGCCTCAGGCCCGGCCTCTCTGCTCTGCCCACTCTCTGGGCAATGCAGGTGGCTCACTGGCCCCCTGAGCCTCAGTGTCCTCATCTGCCCGTGGCGGCAGAGCTCAAGGAGCTCTACGTGGGCCTGGGCAGGGCAGAGGTGGCTCTGGGGCAGGTAATGGTTGCCCCGCTCTGGCTCACCAGGCTGCTCGTGAACCTCACCCAAGCGGCCATGGATGTGGATTCTAACCTGCAAAGTGTGGTCCCACGGAAGGGCTGGATGCGGCTCAGCTCTGTGGCCAATCACGATTTGTCCTTGGATCCAACCCCTGCCCCGCTAAGCTATGGGCAGGGCGGACGGGCTTGCACCAGGAAGGGTCATTTCCCACCCCTCCGCCCCTCTCAGCTTCTGGAAAGCTCTGTGCAGACCCACTGGCAGACCCCAGGGGCCTGAGAGTTCCCTCTACAACGGCGGGAAGTGGGCGGGAGATGGAGCCTGGCACCTTCCCCAAGGCCACCTTACGGGTTCCTGGCTCTCCCCACGCCACTGCCCCCTTCTCCCGGCAACTTCTCTCCTCTCCCCCCATCTGCTTCCCTCACATAACAATTGCAGTAATAATAACTGACATTGTGCAGGTATCAAGCTGTATGAGCTTCAGCTCATTTACTTCTTTTAACAACCTATGCAGAAGGTGTTTCTAATGCTGTTTTTGGATGAGGAATATTGAGTCATAGAGCAGTAAAGAGATCTTCACAAGTTCCCCTGGTAGGTAGTATAAACCCAAAGCTCAGAACGGGGCCACTCTGGGCACCGACTCCTCTTCTGTCTTCCTTCCCTCTGAGGATGACCTCCTTGGTGTCAGAGATGAGTTTACTTCTTCTGTTTCACCAGCTCTGTGCACACAGGAGGCACAGACACACGGTTAACTTTCTGCTCATTCATTCACGCTTACATTCATTCATTCAACAAGTGCGGAGCATATCTTTTTTTTTTTTTTTAATTAGCTTATTATTTACTTATTTATTTATTTTCGGCTGCGTTGGGCTCCCACTGCTGCGCGTGGCCCCTCTCCAGTTGCGGTGAGCTGGGGCCACTCTTTGTTGCGGTGTGCGGGCTTCTCATTGCAGTGGCTTCTCTTGTTGCGGAGCACAGGCTCCAGGCGCGCAGGCTTCAGCAGTTGTGGCATGTGGGCTCAGCAGTTGTGGCTCGCGGGCCTATTTGCTCCATGGCATATGGGATCCTCCCGGACCAGGGCCAGAACCTGTGTCCCCCGCACCAGCAGGCAGACCCTCAACCACTGCGCCACCAGGAAAGTCCCGTGTGGAGCACCTTTAATGCGCCAGGTCCTGGGCTGGGTGAAGCAATGATCCCTTTCCCCACGTCGGCCTGTCTAGAGGTCCCTGAGGATATCTGAGCCCAGTGCACAGAGGTTGATTCAAATGAAGGCTCAGAGTCACTCTGGCAATCTGGACGCTCCCATTGGCCTGAGGTGGGCAGGGCAGTGGCCCTGCCCTCAGGTTACAGAAGTTCATGGAGATCAGGGGCCCTGCCCGAGGAGACACAGCTATGTCTCAAGAGGAACAGCCCCTGGGACCCAGGAGCGTCACACCCTAGGGAGCTGTCAGGACGGGGATGGCTTTGATCTTGGAGTGCATACACTAGAGCTACCAACTGGTCCTGGTTTGCCTTCCTCAGACCCAGGCAACCTGGACGATTGGTGACCCTCCCTCAGGACCTCCACAGACCCAGGCTCAGGTGCCACAGATCCAGGCTTTAAGTCTGGCTGCCTGGTCTGGGATCCAGGCTCCTTCCCTTCCTGGGGGTGTGGTCCTGGAAAGGGGAGAGCCCCTCTGTGCTGGTTCCTCCCTGCCCTGCCCAGGAACCTGCAGCCCCGCCCCAGGCTGCCTTAACAGGTTGGAGTCACTAGTTCTGCACCAGACCTGCCCAGTTCCTGTTCCTCTGGGAACGCTGGCTGGGTAGGGAGGCCCAAGCCTGCCTTAAAGAGACAGGCGCAGGCCACAGCCACGCTCTTATTTAACAGGCAGCTCCTGTGAGCTATGAATCAGCATCCCAGGGGCCCTCTGGGCAGCACCAGACGCATTTTCCCAGCCAGGCCCGTCCTGCAGCCATGGGGGTGGATGCGCGGTGGGCCAAGCAGGTCTGCAAGGAGGAGCCTGTGGGCCGCAGAAGGCTGCTGCCCTCCCAGCTGCAGGGCCTCCTTGGGGCTTGACAGGTCCCAGGCAGGGCTTCCAGGAGACCTGCAAACAGGGCTGCAGTGGGAGGCATGGGGGCGGGAGGGACTCTGGTACCAAGCATGACCTTCCTGCTTCCTGGCCATGTAAACTTGCATGGGGACCTGAGCTTCTCTGGGCCTCAGTGTCCCTAGAACAATAGCATCTGGCCTCTGTGACCTCTCTGGCCCCTTCCAGCCTTCCTAAGATCCTCAAACTGAAACCGGACTTCTGGGTACCCAGTGACACTGGCTGAATCCTGGGTCTTCCAGTCCCTGGGTCTCAGTACTCAGTCCGATACACGGTAGGTGCTGAGAACGGCAGAATAGAAAGATGGCTGGCTGGATGGCTGGATGATGGGAGATTGGTTGGGAAGCTGGATCTATGGATGGATGGGTGGATTGAGAGGGGGACCTCTGGGCCAGTGGACCCATAGTGCTCAGTGAGGGCACTGCCTGGCTCCGCTTGGGTAAGGGACGACTTGGGGGGCGTGGAGTGAGTCCGTGACTCCTCCCCTGCTCTTAGCCTCACATCCACTCCACCCTCAGGCCCACCTATCCTACCTGTGACTTCCTCTCCATCCCCCCTGCTACCTTCTGACTGAGGCCACAACCCTCTTAAGCCTGGACACCATAGCACTCTTCTCACTGGGCTCCGCGCTGCCTCCCCACCCCTCTTCAGATCATTCTCCAAGAGCAGAAGGGGTGAGCATATAAATTAGCCCCCACTGCCTCCTGCCTCAAATCTCCCCCCACCCCGCTGCCACCCTCCTTACCCTCGTCCATAGGCCTCACATAGTCACACCCCCAGTTACCACTGGGCCGCACCTCCTGCCCCTGACGGCCCCACCCCACCCTGATCTCTCCGTGCTCCTTCACACGGACTGCTCTCCTCACGTGCACCCTTCTCCCGCCCATCTCACAGGCTGGGGATACTCTTCCTCCACCCCCCCCCCCCCCGTAAC
>NW_020173068.1:4921400-4926570 GCF_003031525.2 Neophocaena asiaeorientalis asiaeorientalis
CCACTTACCTCCGCTCTCCCTCAGATCTCAGTTCAGTGGCCGCCTCCTCAAGGAAGCCCGCCCTGATCCCCAGCCTGTACCAGGCACTCCCAGACCTCTATTTTATAGTTCTTCTTGCCGTCGCAAGCTCGTGCTTGTCTGACTAACAGCATCTGTTCTCCCAGCGACGTGGACCTGTACAGGCCAGATCCCCACCTGTCTCATTCCCTGCTGGCTCACCTGCACCCAGGACAGGGCCTGGCACATAGTTGGGGCTCACTGAGTGTTTGTTCAATGAGTGAATGAACAGATGGAAGGATGGATGAATGGGAAGGTGACGGATAGACAGATGGAAGCCGAGTAGAGGGTAAAGGATGAGGTGATGGCTGCTTAGGGTGGTTGGGGGCCGAAAGCCTCAGTTAGGAGGTGACATTTGGGAAGAATCATGAAGGTGGTAGGGGGCAGGTTGTGGGCATCCAGGCGGAGGAAAGAGCATTGCAGAGACCCGACGGGAGGCCAGCACGCATGTCCAAAGGACACGGGAGAGTGGAGCCAGAGAAGCAGGCGTGTGAACCCTGAAGCTTGTCCCAAGGGAGGTGGGAGGAGCCTTTCGAGGGCTCTGAGCAGAGGCGTGGCTTCGTCCCTTTCTCCCCCTGGAGTGGAATATTCGCTCAGTGAGGGCAAGCCCTGCTCTGCCCGGTTGGCTCACAGTAGTAAGTACGGGTTTGGGAGGCGGCCGAGTGGTCCTTGCACAGGCATCTGAGGGGCGTCTGCCATCCCTCTTCCTGGGGTGGCCCATTTTCCATCCAGTCAGGCCACTGTCTTCCCTCTGCTTACAACCCTCCTGTGGCTTCCGGATCACTTGGAGTAAAAGCCAGAGGCTTCGTGACAGCCCTCAGCCCCTAGCGCAGGTCTTCCCCGCCGCCGCACTAGTGACATTCAGGGCTGTGATCGTCTGCTGCGGGGCCGTCCCGTGCGCGGCAGGATGGCGGCAGCAGCAGCTCTGGGACCTGCCCGATGGATGCCAGCAGCACCCCACCCCCAGTTATGACAAACAAAACTCTCCAGACTCTGTCTCTGGGGGGCAAAATCTTCCCTGGCAGGGGCAGGGGAACAAAAACCACTGCCCTACCAGATCTGTACCGTCCCCCCATCCCACCTCTGTCCTGGACATTCTGCTGAAAATAGCCCACCTCCATTTCCCAGCCCAGCCCCAGCTTAATCTTGCTCATAGATCTTACCAACACCTGACATTTCTTTAGTTCCTTTGTGTGTTTAGCTGGTCTGACTCCCCACTTGCAATGAATTCTATGAAGGTGGGCACCAGCTTGGATCCCCAGTGCCCAGCACAGGGCACTCTATGCATTTGATGAGAGGATGCCCGAGTTTGGATCATCACTCCCTGTCTTATGGATGAGAAAACTGGATCAGGAAGGGAAAAAACTGGATCAGAGAGGTTTGGTGACTTACCCAAGGTCACTCAGCTATGTCTGTGGCACCAGCAAGACTAGAACTAGGGCCTTTGACTCTAAATCTGAGTTCATTTAACTCCATCTGTGCCCTTGACCGCCAAGGCCTGGGACAGGGTGAGCAATGCAGAGGGAGACCAGAGTAGCTGGATCCCAGGAAACAGGATTCCAGTGAGGCTCAAATCCATGACCACCTGGATGTGAAGCAGGTACGTCACCAGGTGTCACAGTGTGGGGCTGAGGGAGAGGGGCATTGCTGGGGGATGCGAGCAAAAATCTTCCAATGATTAATTCATCTTAACTGACGGTGTTTTACTGAATTCTTAACAAGCCCTGGGCTGGGCATTTTGGAAAACACGGTTGCAGTGTCTCCCCAGGAAATGTCCTCCAATATCAGGCAAGCAAGCAGACGCTCCTTAAGATAAAAGTTTGGTGAATTTACCCAGTAGACATTCCATCTGGGGTCGGGGGAGGCAGTGCTCAGGAGAAAGGGGTGTGATTTCCTGAAGAAGAGAATACGCTTTTCATAAATTACCGGGAGGAAAATTGTATGTGTCGCAATAAACTCTGTCAAGAAATATTGCAGGGCTGCCAGATAGTTAATAATTCAGAGCTGTTCCCCAGCACCATGTGGGATTTAAAAAATATTTCCTTGGGACTGTTGTTTAAAAATACTGTTAATGGCGGACACCCTCTCATCGCATTAGATGGCCATAGTGGGCCAGCCGGGTGGGGCCTCTGGTGGAAGGCAAAGGGCAGTGACACAGTGACCCACTGTGGTGTGTGAGTGAAGCTCTGTTCCCAAGGAAAGCACCACGACGCCCATCCATCCTCCTTACAGTCCCCAGGATGGGAGGTGAGGACCTTGGGGCTCAGAGAGGGCAAGAGCACAGCCCCAGACCACACAGCTAGGAAATGGAGGACCGGGTTCGGATGAGAACCCAGGTTGCAGTGGTTGAATTGCAACAACCCCACCCTGACTTTGGGCAAGGGATTCCCCTCCTCTGTGCTTCAGTTTTCTCATCTGTAAACCGGGGATCTGTTTATTTGCTTCAACAACAAGTATTTATGGAGTACTTTTTAAAATCCGGGTGTTGGAATGGAGTGTGACCAAGGCAGACCCAGTGCTCGCTTCCATGGAGCTCCGTCTGGTGGAAGAGTCACAAATGGTAATCAATACTATCAAGAAAAATAAAGAAGGGACTTCCCTGGCGGTCCAGTGGTTAAGACTTCACCTTCCAGTGCAAGGGGTGTGGGTTCGATCCCTGGTCGGGGAGCTAAGATCCCACATGCCTCGGGGCCAAAACAAACCCCCCAAAAAACATTAAAACGAAAAAACCCAGAAGCAATATTGTAACAAATTCAATAAAGACTTTAGAAATGGTCCACATTAAAAAAAAAAAATCTTAAAAAAAAGAAGAGAATAAACGTACAGGCTGGGTGGGAGGGTGGTTACTTGAGTTAGGAGAATCGGGGAGATCCTCTCTGGGCAGGTGATAGTTGAGTGGAGACCAGAAAAAGAGGGAGCTGAGAGGATTTCTGGAAGAACAAGGCAGAGGGAACAGCAAGTGCAAAGGCCCTGGGGTGGGGGCTTTGCTGCTATACTAGAGGAGCATGGAGGAGGCCATCGCAGCTGGAGTGGAGGGAGCTGGGTGGAGAGAGGTGGGAGGTGAGGTCAGAGATGCCGGCAGGGGCCAGATCATGGAGGACCCTGTAGAAGTTTGGGTTTTATTCTGGGGACCCACCAGAGGGCTGGTTTGCAAGGGAAGGACCAGCTATAGTGCATGTTTTAAAAAGACCCCCTGAAAATTCTTCAGAGTAGACTGTCAAGTGAAAAAAGCACGGGCAGAACCATGTGCATGGTATGCTACTGTCTGCTTTAAAAAAAAGGAGATAAAGGTATGCATTGGCTTGTATATGCATAAAATTATCTCTGGCATGATAGATGAAAATAGGAGGAAACAGTGCTTGCCTCTGGGGAGGAGTTCTGCCAGGCTGGGACTGGGTGGGAGGGATACTTTTTTCTTTATTTATTTTCTCCCGCACCTTTTGAATTTTGAGTCGTGTAAATTTGTTACCTATTCAAAAAATAGGTAAATACATTTTTGGAAGCAAAAGAAAAAGAAAGAAAAAGGCCCCTCTGGCTACCGTGTGGATAATGGATTACAGCGCACCAGGGTGGCAGTGCGGAGGGAGAGGCGGAGGATCTGAGGCCCCTTGGTCGGTATATTTAGCACCACTTTACAGATGAGAACTGCGGGGCTCAGAGAGGGCTAGTGCTGAGCCCCAAACCACACAGCTAGGAAATGAAGGATGGGCTCAGGGGGGAATCGAGGTCTGCTGGGTTCCTTGCTGTCTCCCTTCCACTCTCCGCTACGTGTCCTTGGATCTCCTGCCTGGTGATGTCCTCCTCAAGGCCTGGGTGTGAGGGGTTTGGTTCCCAGGCCTTGTACCAACAGCAGATCTTGCCTACAGTAAGTGCTCATAAATGTTTGCTGAATGGTGAATTCGTTCACTCATTCATCCATTGAACGATGGTATCGGGTGCCTTCTCTGGGCCAGGTCCCCAGCCCCAGGATTCAGCCAGGAACAAGACGAAGCCCCCTCCTTGGTGGAGCTCACGTTCTCGAGGCAGGGTGGGGGGAGGGTGTGGGGAGGCAGATGATTAGACATGACCTGAAATATGTATAACATATGGGCCAGGAAGAAAACTAAAGCAAAGTTGGGGCGTAACAAGTGAGAAGGGAGGTGCCTTTAGACGATCAGCAATGGCTCATCTGAGGAAGGGGGCATTAGAGCAGAGGCTTCAGGGCGGTACAGGAGTTTGCCCCATGGGGATCTGGGGGAGAGCATCATCGGCAGAGAGAACAGTAAGTGTGTGAGATGGAGCAGAGCACTCAAGGGGGGAGTCGGCCAGGCGGGAAATCCCAGACTGGTGAGGCCAGAAGGGACTGTCCCATCTTTTGAGGCTCCTGGGGTGTGTTGGAGAGGACTTGGCCGTATAGACAGAAGCTGGTGTCCGTTCCCAGGCCTCAGCTGTCTGCTCTGTCATAGAGGGACAAGGTCACGGATGGAGAAGAGCTCCCAAAGGCTGGCAAAACTTAACACCAAGATCAGCGGTGCACCCGCCACCGGTAGAGACTGACCCGGGCAGCTGAGGCCCACCGTGAGGAAGGGAGGGTCTGGAGGCCGATGGAGCCCCTGCCGCCGCCATCGCCTGTCCTACCACAGACTGGGCTCCGGCTCTGGAGACCTGGGTTTGGCCTCCTGTGCTTTCACCATCTGTGATCCACGTCTGGCCAGGCGTGCCCGGCTCTGGGGTGCCCATCTGGACGTCAAGCTGATGGCACATCCGGCTCACGCAGAGCATCTTACAAGCAATCATTCACAGATTCATCAGGCTTCTAGCGATTTTATTTTGGTTTTTTGGCCCATCTCCTCTCCCAGTTGCACTGACAGGGAAAGGGAGGGGAGACAGGAGCTCACACTGCCTGTCTACTCCGTGCAGGAGCCGGGCTGGTCTCGACACCCATTACCTCATTCTGTCCTATAACCTCCCCCGCAATTTGCAGGTGTGTAAACTGAGGCTCAGAGAAAATGGTGGCCAGCTGTGTTAAGAAGCAAAGCCAGGATTAAACCTGGGAATGTCAGATTCCAAACCACCACTTTCCACCAAATCCCAATTCTGCTGGCAGTTCATGCCTGGAAGGGGCTTGGCAGAA
>NW_020173068.1:4926959-4948382 GCF_003031525.2 Neophocaena asiaeorientalis asiaeorientalis
CCACGGTTCCTCTGTCGTAGTGAGGAGGTGAGCTGGCCAGCCAGTTGTGTGAACACAGCTCCCTCCTCCCCCTGGGGCGGCCATGACCTGGGCTCAGGTGACACACAGCACCTGCAGCTCGAGCCACGCCTGCCTGGCCTGCCAGCTACAATATCCCCAGAGCAACGGGTAGGCAGACTGGGGGCCTCAGTCCACTGGCCCGGCCTTGGGAAGCCCAAGAAGGGAGGTCAGGAACACCACTGCCAGGCTTCCAGAAGCTTCTCCAATTTCTGCAGCCCCAGCAACTTCTGGAATGGATCCAGGGCAGCCTGACCCCCCAGCCCAGCCCAGACGTCCTCACAAGTGCCGCCTCCTACATGCACACACACACTGCAAGCAAGAGTGATGCCTTCTGCCCTTGGCTCGTCAGGGGCTTTGAAGATTCTGGGGAAAACTCACAGAGGTGCCGCCATGCCTGAAATCCACCATTTTAAAAAATATGCCTATAGGGCTTCCCTGGTGGCGCAGTGGTTGAGAGTCCGCCTGCCGATGCAGGGGACACGGGTTCGTGCCCCGGTCCGGGAAGATCCCACACGCCGCGGAGCGGCTGGGCCCGTGAGCCATGGCCGCTGAGCCTGCACGTCCAGAGTCTGTGCTCCGCAACGGGAGAGGCCACAGCAGTGAGAGGCCCGCATACCACAAAAAAAAAATAATTTAAAAAAATGCCTATAATCTCATGAGGGAGAAAATGACAAGTCTTTAACATATCAGTGAAATAGGGAATTCCCTGGTGGTCCAGTGGTTAGAACTCTGAACTTCCACTGCCCAGGGCCAGGGTTTGATCCCTGTTCAGGAAACTAAGATCCCATAAGCCTCGTGGCGCAGCCAAGAAAAAAATAAATTTAAAGTAATAAATAAATAAATAAAAATAACTGGCTGTGGGGGGAGGAAAGAGCATTAGCGTCCTGTTAGACTCATCAGACTTGAACTCAACTCGTGACCCAAGCTTCCACGCCAGTGGCGTCTCTCTGCTCCCCCAGCCTCACATCTGTCTTTCGGTCCCCCTCAAAGGCATTTCTTCTTCTCCTTCCCCAGGCACTGCCGTGGAGTCAAGCCCTCCTTATCCCTCACGTGGACTGTTGCAGTGTCCTTGCAACTGGTCACGACCACTCCATTTACACTCCATAGAAGCCACGGAATCTTCTCTCTCAAACATAGCCCTGACCCTCCCCCTCTCCCACTCAAAACCCTACTAGGGCTCTCCAGAAGCCCCATGAGTGGGTCCTGTCACCTTAGCTTGGACTTCAGGACCTTAGTGGCCCAACTCGAACTGTCTATCCAACTCCACCCCTGGGTGTTTGAGAGCACGGGCTCTGTGGTTGCTGTGTGACCTTGGGCAAGTGATTTAACTTATCTGAATCTCAATCCCTCATTCATGAAAGTGAAATACGCCTTTGTTGCAAAGGGAGCAGTGTTTAAATTGTGTGATTCCAATGAGCTCCTGCCTGTAGCACTGAGCTGGGCATACAGTCAGTGCTCAATAAAGCTAGCTATCCTTATTTATCACTGGCCCTAAGAAACAATGAAAAAACAATTCCCCACCATACTATACTGTTTCCTATTTCTGAGCCTGTGCAAGTGCTATGTCCTCTGCCTTGACAGCCTGCTGAACTCCTATTGATACTTCAATGACCCTCTCAGGCAGTGCCCTGACCTGTGTCAGCTCTCCTTCCTCAGAACACTCTTCTGTACTGGCCAAACGGCTGATCTGGAATTTTTCTATTTACTTGTTGATCCTCCACCATATGACTGTGGGCTCCCAGGGCAGCAGCTGACAAATGACTAAAATGAACCAGTCAGGGAGGGATGGTGTGATGGGGGAGGGGGTAGAGAGAGGAAGGAGGGAAAGGTTGGGGGAGAGGGGCTCTGTGGCTGGGCACTGCAGAATAAAACTTCCATTCATTCATTCACTCATTCATCCAACAAATGTCTTTTGACCTCCTTTTCTACCTAAAGCCACTTGCTAACTTTCCACAGCTTTTAGAATCACATCCAGAAACTCTCCTCCACGGCCCACGAAGCCCTGAGATCCAACCCCAGGCCACCTCAGTCTCCCTGTCCCTCTGTGCTCCAGAGGGAACTGGTTCCCTTTGGCTCCTCAAGCAAGGCCACATTCTAGAACGTCCTTCTCCTGACCTTCCCGGGCTGGCCCCCTGGAGAGGCCCTCCCTGATCACTCTGTGTAACTGGGGTCTCAGCCCACCCGGCACCGGCTCCATCTCAGCCCGGGTTTGTCTCCTTCCTCACCATCACAACCCACGCCCCAGACACACTTGTGGGATTAGGCGATTAACACCACCTCCTTGCCCGGCTGTGAGCTCCCCATGTCTCTGGGGAGCTGGCGCCTTCCAGAGAGGCGCCTTCCAGAGAGGCCACGCCTTCAGAAAGCCGCCTGGAGAGCCCAGGGAGGCTGGAGCCAACAGGGGCCTCGGTGAGCATCTAGGTCCGCCTCCTTAGGTTGTAACGACAATAATAAAAATAATCGTATTTCCAACTATAACAACAGCTAATGCTGCCCACGTGCCAGGCCGTGCACTTTCCACTCGCCGTTTTCTTTAATCTGAACAACAGCCCCATAAGGGGGTGTTCAATTATACCCCCATTTTACAGAGGAGAAAACGGAGGCTAGGAGAGGTGGACTCACATCTCAACCCAGGCCACAGAGCCTGTACTCCTAGCTAACCTCTGGGCAACACTGCCAGGTGACAGGGAGACAGAGAATAGCTACAATGAACACCACAGCACTGGCAGGGCAGTTGCAAGACTGAAGTGGGTTGAGGCTCCACATTTTTAGTTGTGTGACCTTAGACAGATCACATAACCTCTCTGGCCTCAGTTTCCCCATCTATAGAATGGAAATAAACACAGTCCCTTTCATCAGGTTGAATGTTCACAGGAGGGAGAACGACAGAGCCTCTACTACAGAGTGGAGGGGAATGGGTGCCATGAGGGCAGGATTCTGGGAGTCCCCAAACAGGGCCCCAGGTTCAAGGCCTTTCCCGCAGCAAACTCCCCACAAAGCCAGTCTTGCCCAAGGCTGCTCGGGGCCTGGCTCCACCAGGACCCCAGCAGGGCAAGTGAATGGGTCATAAACACCCTTCCCTAAGAGTGCCCAGGGATCCCACTGTGGGTGGTGAGACCCAGGGGTCCTGGGGTGTGCCGTGGGCACCCAGGTGGCAGCACCAGTCCCGAGTTGAGCCCTGAGCCACGGGGACCCCGAGCACCCCCAGCCCTCCTGAGACCTGCTCCCCTCACCCCAAGGGCCCCGGCAGCAGAATGGGCGTCTGGGGGAGCCTCCCCTGGGCCGTGCCAGCCTCCCGGTGCCCAGACAAAGCCCCCTCCCCCTGGCCTCCGGGGAGGGGGGCGGGTGGGCGAGGGAGCTGACAAAGGGAGCCAGTGGGGCTGCACCCGGGGCTCGTGCCACCCCCTCCCCGACCTGCCCAGAGCGCCAGCACCCCCTCCTGCCACTCGGCCG
The DNA here is from genome assembly GCF_003031525.2 of Neophocaena asiaeorientalis asiaeorientalis. Classification (NCBI taxonomy): domain Eukaryota; kingdom Metazoa; phylum Chordata; class Mammalia; order Artiodactyla; family Phocoenidae; genus Neophocaena; species Neophocaena asiaeorientalis. Next base: position 4,930,473 of record NW_020173068.1, read on the forward strand.
CTTGGCTGGGGCGCCCGGCACCGTTGCTATGGCGGCAGCTCTGGGGAAGCTGCAGCTGGGTAATTATTGCGAACATCCATCCTGCCTCCTGCCCGCCCCGGAGAGCAGGGTAGCGAGCAGCCGGGGCCAGGGCAGCCCCTCCTCACTGGCTGCCGGGTGGCCGCACCCAGGCCTGGCACGGCGCCCGCCCGAGGTGCGGAGCGGAGGAGAGCCACGCAGGGAGCGCGGGCAGCGGGCAGTCGGGCTCCCGCGGCGCCGGCCAACTCCGCTTCCGCCCCGGCCCCCCACCCCAGCCCCGTGCTGGAGCTGGCCAGCCAGCCCCGAACTTATTTTTTCTAGATATCAACGTACACGCCGCACACAAAACCCGCCAGAGAGGCTCTTTTGTTCAAACGGAGTCTTTCCGCGGCCTTTTTGGGGCAGTGGGAGGCCACAGTGCCTGGTCTGGGCTCGGGCCTGTCACACAGGGACTGTCACCCTGGACGAGGAGGTCCCCCTGGGGCCCCACCGTGGGCCCCACCACCTCCTCAGACCCAGAAGCTCGCCCTGGCCCTGGTGTCTAAATATAGCTCAGCCTGGCTGAGCTTGAGGTCACACACGCTCCCAACTGCCCCGGGATGGCCACGCGGGGGGCGGCGGGCGACGTCCATTTGTCTGGGCGTCTGACAAGCATCTCAGGAGCCTTTGTCCGTGCCGGGCACCATATGGGGCCCAGAGCCCCAGCCACGAAGCAGGCCTGCCTCTGTCTTGCAGGGCTCATGACCCCCTTAGAGAGACGCACAGCTGTGACACTAGGAGCTCACTCCGCGGGGGGACATGAGAAAGGGGCCCCTCACGTGGACTGGAGTGAGTGAGGAGATGGCAGGACTGAGGGAACGGGTGGGTCCGGCCGAGGGGAGAGGGAGCAGGCGGGCCGGGCCTGGGACAGCCTCTTGGGGGGTAGGAGTGTGGGGTGTACCCCAGGCAGGATGTGGGGCCAGGAGCAGTGGGGGGCCGCTCCTGCAGGCCAGGGGTCAGCAGGCCGCAGGGCACAGGGCCACCCTTTTCTCTCCTCTGGCCCTTGCCGCCCCTTGGGGCCCTGCACAGCCCGCGTCTTGGTGGAGGGCATCTGAAGGGCACTCAGCAGGAGATACCTGCTAGGATCCTTGATTTCTAAAGATCCCTGGGGGCCAAGGTGGAAATGGAGGGGGCATGAGGGAGGTGGGGAAGCTGGCAGGGGCAAGGGCCATGGGTGAGACAAGGCCTCCTGGGACAGCCGGTTAGAGGGGAAAGGGAAGAACAGACAGGACGTGGGGCTGAGAGGGAGGGAGAGCATGCCTCTCCCACTACCTGTGTCCCCTCCCCAGACCTCAGTCATCTAGGCGCTGACCAGGGCCCTGCATGGGACGAACGTGCAAAAATAAAAGGGAAAATGCTGAAAGAGAGCCCAGCCCCAGCATGCCCCCAGACGTCAGGGCGTCGGGGAGAAGGCTGTCTTCTCTTCCATCGGTGATGGAGGGAGAGTGGCCTGGGCTTCAGCATAGCCTTCTGGGTAGGGACCATCTGGTCCTGATGGCCTTCGGACCTCACACTTACGGTCACAGCAATAAATCTTCCCAACGGGCCAAGGTTTTCCAACTGCAAAGCTCTTTCCCATCCAGCATCTTATACTATCTTCGAACAGTCCTGGTGCTTGGCTCCAGGGAGAAACAGCATCGCAGACGTGAGGAGACTGAGGCTCAGAGAAGTGAACTGACCTGCCCCGGCAGGGACTGGGGGGAGAGGGGTCATGATGTCAAGTACCCACTAAGTGGCGGGAACCTTGCACACATCACTCGGGGCTGCAGCTAGAAAGTGTCCAGGAGCAGGACTTGAACTCACAGCTGCTCCCCTGGTCCAGGGGCCCCTCGCCCGCCTCCTGAGACAGAGGCTGGCAGGAAGCAGAGGCCAGGCCAGGCCAGGCTCCACTCCCGCTAACAACACGTTTTCTGAGACTAGAAACCAGAAGGCCGGGGGGCCAAGGCAAACAGAAATGCCCTTAGGAATCACCCAATCTGACTGTGACCATTTCTATCTTACAGATGGGAAAACTGAGGCTCTGGCCAGGCCCGGATCCAAAGAACCTGCTGTTTTCCAGATTTTGGAGTAGCTCAGACTGGGTGGGTGGGTAAGTCCCATTATCCCCAGAGTCCTATTGGGTCCAGCTGTTCACGTAGCATGTGGGGTTTTCACCTGGAATGTGGGAGAAAGAACTCCAGGTGCAACTTCAGGAGAGAGGGTTCCGGGCCAGCCCTGCAGCTAATGTCAGCCCTGGGGACTCGCAGGTCACTGGGTTAAAGCGACTTGGATCAGGAAGAATGAGGAGGGGCAAGCCCCAGCCAGCCCCAGCCATCCGCAGGAATCTCAATAGTGCAAGCGACAGTGACGGTGCACGTCCGGTGCCATGGGTGAGAAAATGAAGCCAAGGCCCTTGAAGGAGCGCCTGGCACGTGATGAGGCTGCAGGACACACTCGCCACGATTGTTACTATTCTTCTCCCTCTGCACCAGGTCTCTGCCCGGCTTTTCTCACTTCATCCTCAGCGTGACTCTGAGTGAGGCGCTAGTATTGTCTCCATTTTAGAGACTAAGAAATGGAGGCTCAAAGATATCCATCCATCCATCCATCCATCCATCCATCCATCACCCATTGTCCGTCCATCCATCTATCCATTATCCATCCATTCATCCATCCAACTTCCTTCCTTCTTTCTTTCCTCCCATCCATTCCTCCTATAGCAGAGACCCAGTGCTGGGTACGGGCCTACAGGGGTGAGTCAGTAGCCCTTAGCCCACCCTCATGGGGCTTCCAGGCTAGGCAGTTTCCTAATCTGTAAAACAGACATCATAGTGTCCATCTCCTGGAGCTGTTGGGAGAGTATGCTCGCGTGTTTGGAAGGCCTCAGCACCAGCAGCTGTATTAGTAACGCAGATGTCATTGGCTACAGTTGATAATGAGGGTGGTGATGAGTTGCAAGCCAATCCCCGGCCTGGCATCCACAGCCCACAGGGCAGACCTGGTCTCCCATAGCTGCCAGCTCTGCACGTGGCACCATGACCCAGACCAGGCTTTTCCATCATTAACATGCCAGGTTGGGAATTCCCTGGCGGTCCAGGGGTTAGGACTCGGCGCTCTCACTGCTGGGAGCCGGGATTCGATCCCTGGTTGGGGAACTAAGATCCCGCAAGCCTCATAGTGTGGTCAAAATAAAAATTAAAAACTTTTACAAAGTAGAAAAATAAAAACAACAAACAAACAAACAAAAATGCCAGGTTCACTCCCACCTGGGGCTTTCGTTCAGGCCCTTCCAGCCACCTAGAAGGCCCTTCCCTTCCTCCCCAGCCCCACCCGTCTCTCCAGATGCTCCCTCCTCACACACACACACGCACACACGCACACACACACACACACACACACACACACACACCTTCTCTGTCCTTCGTCCTTCATTGATCTCAGACTCTCTGGGGAGTCAGCACCACCTCCTACACACATTTTAGCTCCTTGTGGGTTCAGGGCCTGGGCTCTGAGGCTGTAGAGGCCTGAGTTCAAATCCTGGCTCCTCCACCCTCCAGGCCTCCGCCTCGTCACTTGCAGGGTGGGGACAGTGATAGCACCCAGGTTGTGTGCCTCAGGCTGGGGGTGGCACCAGGTGTGCAGGAGGTACTTTATGAGGAATAGGCCCTTAGGAGGGTTCTGTTTCTTTGGTGCCCCTGTGCTTTCCACCTCCCGTGCCCGCCCTTCTTTGCCCCACGCTGCCCATGTAGTGGGAAGTCTCAGGTAAAAGGACTCCCAAAGGGGTCCCCCTCAACGCAGGGGACACGGGTTCAAGCCCTGGTCCGGGAAGATCCCACTTGCCGAGGAGTAACTAAGCTGGTGCCCCACAACTAATGAGCCTGTGCTCTAGAGCCCATGAGCCACAACTACTGAGCCCGCGTGCCACAACTACTGAAGCTCGCGCACCTAGAGCCTGTGCTCTGCAACAAGAGAAGCCACTGCAATGAGAAGCCTGCGCACCGCATCGAAGAGTAGCGTCCGCTCGCCATAACCAGAGAAAGCCCGCGCACAGCAACAAAGACCCAACGCAGCCAAAAAAAAAAAGATATAGATCCAGTTAGAGGTATAGATATATATACAGGAGAGTAAAACTTTCGAAAGTATGCCTACCAATTGACAGTAATGTTTCAGGAAAATGGGACTTGGGAAGTGCAGGGAAATTACTTGGGTTTTATTGGCTACATTTTATTAATGTTTGAGACACTACAATGAGAATATTTTCCTAAAATATGTATGTGATGCTAAAAATTCAGAAGGAGCCTGGCCACGTGGCTGGGAGCTCGAGGCAGGGCTGGGCCGGGGGCTCGTGGGAGGCAGGTCTGTGGGGGTCAGGCCTGCTGGGTCGTCTCAGGCTGCACCTGGAGCCTCTTCCTAAACCAGCTGTGGCTCCTTCTCCCCGAGGCCAGAGGCAGAGAGAAACGGCTTTGGCAGCGGCAGCGGCACATGCGGGCCCCCTGGTCTGGAGGTAAAGGAAACTGCAACCACTTACTCTGTGAGATGGGCCCACCTCCGCCCCTCGAGGCTGGCCAGCCCCCAGAACCCGGCAGAGGGCGACCTCAGACATGAGGGCAGAGAAGTGGGCGAGGGACCCCAGGAGCCCCCAGACCTGCAGGCGGGGTGCCGTGCAGAGCCTGAAGCTGTCTGCCCAGGCTGTGCTTGCGCCTGAACCTGACGAACACTGCGTTAGAGAAGGCAGCAGCCCACCTGTGCCCCCTGAACACCCAGCCCACGGGTTGATGAGGTCATGGGTGGGAGCGGGGAGAAGGCCATCCTTGGAGCAGTTCTGGTGCTGGGCCCTGAACTAGGTGCTTTTCCTAACTCTGTAACTTGGGCCTTTTACTTTTGTTCTGGGCGCGTGTTTTTGTTCTTTGGTTTTTGACACACAGAGCTGGGGAGTTGTTTTGGCCAGATAATGAAAACAAAGAGTTAAAATAATTCCAACAATGCAAAAGGATACATAGTGACAAGCAAGTGTTTCCCCTATCCTTTCTCCCAGCTCCTCGGTTCCCTCCCGGGAGAATCCATGGATGCAGGAGTAGATGCGTCTATTCAGACCGCCCCCCACCCCAATGACTAACAGAAGCACACCACACAAAGCATTTTGTACCTTGCCTTGTTCGCCAAAAATATGTATCTTAGAGCTTCTTCATGGCAGTTCCTGCGAGCCGGCTCGTGCTTTTTCATGCCTGGATTTCCATGGCAGACAGAATTCTTTATATGTAACAAGTCTACAATTCTGGCCCCATGGTTTCGTGCCTTCCCCGTGTGCTTACTTCTGTTCTGCACAACAGCCCTGGGAGGCATACAGTTCCCTTTGTTACAGATGAAGAAACGAGGGTGACCACCCATCCCTGCTTGCCTGGGGACTGTCCCAGTTTTAGATCTGAGAGTCCCACATCCCGGGAAAACCCTCATTCCCAGCCCAACCAGGGTGGTTGGTTGCCCTAAGGGAAAGTGAGGCTGGGAAGGGTAGGGACATTCTCCATGACCTTGTGGGTGGTCAGCGTACACCTGACACTGCAACTAGAGTCCACTTGGCAATGACGACACCATAGGAGGACCATGATAGCAGCGCCTGCTTAGTAAGTGCTCCTCCATGCCAGCACCTCACCCGGTCCTCACAATAGCCCCGAGGGGTAGACTGCAGGGCACCATGCACAGAACCTGTGGCCGACAAACCTGGGTTTGATCCCAGCTGCAGGGCTTCCTGCACGTGTGACCGTAGTGGTCAGCTCCCTCTCAGCCTCCAGTCCTGGGCCCAGAACAGGCACTCAACAGTGTTTGTTAAGTGAAAAAAAAAAAAAAAAGCCAATGAATGAATGAAGTACTAACATTTATTATTCTCATTTTATAGTCGGAAAAACTGAGGCACAGAGAAGTTGAGTCACTGGCTTGAAGTCACACAGCTCATAAGCAAAAGGCTCAGGATTTGAACCCAGGTAGGCTCCAGAGCCCATGAAACTTTGCCCTCTCCTGGAATATTCTTGCCCTCATGACCCATTGGTGCCCCCTGCTTCTGACTACTCAGAATGGTCCCCCCAGCTAGCCCCTCCCTCCCTGCACTGCACTGCCCGGCCCCCTGGTCCCAGCCTCCTTTCGCAGGAGTCTTGCCTCCAGCTCCCCACTCTGGGCTCGGGGGCCCTGCTCTGCACCTCCCTCTGTCCCCCTGGACTGGATGCTCGTCCAGAGCCCAGTGAGCTTCAGCCTTCCCCTACAGACTTTGTTTCATTTGTTCATTCATGTATCTGACTCTTCATTCCTTTGCTCAACAAACATTTAGTGAAACTGAAATGAGCCAGCTCAACCCCTGGCGCTGCAAATTCAAAGATGAAACCAGCCTGGGCCTTGTCCTCAGGGGACAAAGAAAACCAGACAAAGAAACGGCACTCGTAACCCAGTGAGATAGCAGCTCTGATGGAGGTAGCCCAGGCACAGCTGCAGAGCGGGTGGGCATGGGAGCTCCCCGCCCAGGCTCTGGAAGAGCTTCCTGGAGAAGGTTATGCCGGCATCTGGAAAGATGAAGAGTGAGCAAGATGGAAGCAGGGAGAGAGAGTTGGGGGTTGGGGGGCTGTAACAGCTCGGACAAAGTGGCGGGGAGGTAGGAGAGAGCATAAGGCATTCGTAAAGTGCAAGGTGTTCCTTCCAGCTGGGCCCCAGGCTGTCCTCTGGTGGGGACAAGTGGCTCTGGGAAACCCACCCCCTCTTCTGGTTACCCAGCCAGCTCTGCTCTCAGCGGGGCTTCCAAGAATCTCATGTCTAAGAATTAATCAGGAAAAAACAAAATAATCAGCGACGTGGACACGGAATTATGTACGTATGGAGGCTGTTTATCACGGTGTTCTTACAGCGAACAAGTGGAAACAGCCTCAGTACCCAGCCCTGAGAATCGCCTCCTAGCCAGAGTCCACCACTGGCTGGAGTCCTCCGAAGGGCTTAGAAGTCAGGTTTTCAGAGATTATTTAATGGCACTGGAAAATGAGTCTGATGTAATTTAAAGCAAAAAACAGCAAGCTGGGGCTTCCCTGGTGGCTCAGTTGTTAAGAATCCGCCTGCCAATGCAGGGGACACAGGTTCGATTCCTGGTCCGGGAAGATCCCACACATGCCACAGAGCAAATAAGCCTGTGTGCCACAACTACTGAGCCTGCGCTCTAGAGCCCGCGTGCCACAACGACTGAAGCCCACACGCCTAGAGCCCATGCTTCGCAACAAGAGAAGTCACCGCAGTGAGAAGCTCGCTCACTGCAACAAAGAGTAGCCCCCACTCACTGCAACTAGAGAAAGCCCTCGCGCAACAACGAAGACCCAATGCAGCCAAAAATAAATAAATAAAATAAATTTATAAAAAAACAGAACAAAAAAGCAAGCTGCAAACTATTTTATTACTCTAAGTTAGGATATATATATATATATACATATATACACACACACACACACACACACACACACATACATGTGGGAAGATATTAGGAAGAAACGTATCGAATGCTACACAGTGGTTATCTCTGGTGATGGGCTAACCTAGGGGTTGTATTTCCTTTTCAAAAATAATTTCCTGTGCTCTCTGATTTTGCAACAGAGGGCCAGACTCACTTTTATTTTTGGAGACTGATTCTAGGAGACAAGCTCTCTGAGGCCACGACTTCCCTTTCCAGCCTCCTCTGAACCGTACCTCCCGGCCCACCAAGAACCCTCCACTGAGCCGCACAGACCACTGTTCCCCAACATCCCTGTACATGAGCCTCCGTGATTCTGCCTCTGCTGTTCCTCTGTCTGCCTTCCCTTTCCCTTTCCCTCTCCCTCTGGTGAAACATCCCCAGCCTCCCAAGCCTGCCTCCCAGGCTCCTTCCTCCGAGGAGCTGGCACACACAGAGTGCCCACGCCATTGAAGGCTGGGTCTACGCACCCAGATCCCTCAGTGGACCCTGAGCTGCTGGAGGTAAGGGCTGCTTTATCTCCACCCCCACAGATGCTTCATTTGGGGCCCAGATTTATTTGTATTTATTCCCCCCAACACTTTATCTTGAAAGTGTCTAAACCTACAAGAAACAATAAAAAAAACACCCACATGCCCTTCACTTAGCTTCTTCACTATTTGCTTCTTCCCTCCCTCGCTGATCCAGTGCAGACATCTCAGCTGGGGATGGGAAGTTGCTCAGTGGCCACTGGAATGAAGGAAAGAAGGAATGCGGACACAGCATTGCTCCCCTCTCTATCCTCTGCCCCAGCACAGAACCTTGCACAGCAAAGCATCGCTCTTTCTAAAAGGCCGAAGTCGAGTTGCCCACCTGTTTGGAGGCCGGCTGCCCGCAGTCAGTGCAGCCCCTTCGCGGACACCCAAGGCCTCACCGTCCCTTCCGGCCTCATCACCACTGACGCCCGGGAGGCAGCCTTGTCGCCACACCAGCCTGCACCCCACGCTCTGTGGCATTTGGCGCTTGGAGCCTCTGCCCTCCTCGCTTACCTGGCACGGACACATGGCCTCTCCTTCCACATCTTCAGAGAAGCAGAAGCCTTTGCTGGCCTTTCCTCAGCCTCTTGGGACGAGGGCAGCCCCTGTGAGGGGGATTGCTTGTGCTGGTTTGCCCGGGACTTTCCGGTTTAGCCCTGCAAGTCCTGTGTCCTGAGGATCCCTTAGTCCCTGACAGACCACAATGGCTCTTACAGGGGGGGTCGGACCCCACTGCTGGGAGAAAACGTCTGTAAGCTGCTCGGGGTGAGCCCACGTCCCCACGCCCTGTCAAGGCCACCGAACAGGGCCAAGGCAATGTTTGCTGATACTGGCTGACTGCCTGGAAGAATGAACGAACAAACGAATGAATGAATACGAATGAGTGGACGGATGAACAAACGATAACGTCACCTCCTTTGAATCTTTGCTCAAATGTCACCTTCTCCGTGGGGCCTTCCCTGGTTGCGCTGTCTCACATGACAACCCCCCGTACCCCCCTCCCCCTACCTGTTTTGTGAGCTTCCTCAGAGTCTATATCACCAAGTGACATTCTCCATATGTCACTGTTCATTTTCTCTGGGGTCTGTCTCTCCCACTAGAGCGTCAGCTCTACCAGGACAGGAGTTTCGTCTGTCTTGTTGGCTGCCGTATCCCCAGAGCCTAGAATAGTAGGTGTTCAGCTGGTATTAGTTGAATGAATGAATGAATGAGTGAATTGGCGCTTTCCTGCAAAAGGTGGAGCCTCGTGGCCTTCTCACACATTTGCTCTTCTGTGCAACTTGTTCGACAGACATCAGCAGGCACTGCGTCAGCGGGTGGGGAGGGGGTGTACAAAGCAGGACGCCCAAGCTGATGGCCTCATGGACGAGGGGCAGAGGCCAAGGTAAGAACCCAAAGAACCATCACGCCTGGCTGTATGTGAGGCCAGAGACCCGGCATTCTGAGACAGGACCCCCTGCACTTTGCGACAGCCCTAAAAGGCCAGGATCACGGTAACCGTGGCCAACATACGTTAAACGCTTGCTATGGCCCAAGCATGGTTCTGGGCTCTTCGTGTGTTTTTTCTCAGTTAATTCTCAAGTGTCTGAGGGGTTGTTGTCGTCCCCACTTTGCAGATAAGGAGACTGAGGCTGGGGAAGCCGAGTAACTTTCTCAGGGGACCACAGTGAGTAAGTGGGGAGTCAGAATCGCACTCCAGAGCCCACTGCTGACCCCAGTGCCCTCGAGAAGGAATAAGGCTCAGAGAGGTGGAGTCCCACTCACTTGGTGGCCAGCCTGGGGTGGTGCAGAGGGTGGCCAAAGGGAGGGGGACAGGAGGCAGGGGAGGAGTACAGAGACCCCACGCCAGGTGGGTTGGGATCCACGTTCCAGAGGTGCAGAGCAGCTGCCCAGGACTGGGGGACAAGAGGGACCAGGCCTGGCTGGGGAGATGGGGGCAGACTTCTCGGTGGAGGTGTCGCCACTTCCTCTCCTCTCCTGGGAAATGAGTACAAAAGCAGTGGGCAGCTGTCTCCCACCCTTCGCGTGGGCCTGAGAGCAGTGTGAAAAGGCTGGGCCGGGCAGCAGCCCCTCTCCCGGCCACTCCTCCTGGGCTCCCAGCATCCATCCACCTGACCCACCTGGTGGTACCACAGCTCGTTCCATGTCAGGAGGTGGCTGAGTGACTCAAGGTTCCCTGACATATCTAATTCTTCCACCCACCTAACGCAGACAGGGAAAACGAGTCCACACAGTGAGGAAGCTGCCCAAGTCACCAGCAGAGGGGGGATTCCAACCTCAACTGTCTGGCTCCAAAGCCTGTGCCCCAAACCCCTACCCAGACCTGGGGCCCCGACCCACCCTGGATCCCACCCTGCCACCCACCCTGCCAGCCTGCGCATCCCAGCAGACACTGCATTCAAGGCCCCACCGTGTCCCCACGGCCCAGCAGAGGCCTCAGCGCACAGTAGGCACACGCCACCACATCCTTGTGATTTACATCTTGCAGCAGTGACTTCCCCATTTGCATGCCACCCTCCAGGTCTGGGGAGTAATAACACTCCCTCATTCAAACAACTCAGCCTTTTCAAAGACATCCCTTCATCAGAGGGCAGAGAAGCAGCAAGAACACAGGCTTTCAACCAGCCAGCCTGGAAATGACCCCCAGATCCACCCTCAGCTGTTTGAAAAGGTTAAGTGGCTGCCCCTCCCCAAGCCGTGATTTCCCCCTCCGTCATACGGGGTGGACAACAGTCATTGCGAGGGTTAAAGGAGACACCATGAGCCAGGGCCAGGCACACGGTAGGTGCTCCGAAGGGTGATTTTCTCCATTGAGGGTCACGACAACCTCCAGGGCTCTCCCAGGGTCTGACCCTGACCTGCCCCGCTACTTTTAAAGTATGGATTTCTTTTTGTTTTCTTGTTTCTGGCTGAGTCAGATCTTAGTTGTGGCATGTGAGATCTTCGTTGCGGCACTTGCGGCACGCAGACTTCTTCGCTGCAGCATGCAGACTTCTTGGTTGCGGCATGTGGGATCTAGTTCCCTGACCAGGGATTGAACCCAGGCCCCCTGCATTGGGAGCGTGGAGTCTTACCCACTGGACCACCAGGGGAGTCCCAAAGTATGGATGTTTTGAATCACGGTATGTGTGAAAAGTTACAGAACACACAGAAATGAGCTGCCCCCTGGTTGGAGCGCTCCAGGCTGGCACAAATGTAATCATGACAGGGCTTCCGCTTCCAGAGTGTCTTTCTCGGGCCGGGGGCTATACCAGGTGCCAGAGGCATGCGGTCTCCTTCCTTCCTCCTCACAGCTTCCTCCACAGAGGGTCCTTAGTTACCCCACCTTACAGATGGAGAGACCAAGGCTCCAAGCGGTGAGGTTGCTTACCCAAGGCCCACAGCCAGTGAGTGGTGGAAGTAGGATTTGTTTTCGTGTAGAGGTATATTTATTGACATGGAAAGATGTTTACAATATATTATTAAATGAAAAAGCAGCACAAAGGACAACAGAGTATAATTTGGGAGAGTATCCTTAAAACGTAACTGTGGTTGTCTCTAGGTGATAGGATTATGGACCTTAACAATATTTTTCTTTTTTCTTCTTTTTATGTGTATTTCCTAATTTTTTATAGCAGCTTTATGGAGCTATAATTCACATAGCATACAATTCACCCATTTAGTGTCCAATTCAATGGCTTTTAGTGTATTCAGAGTCCCTTCCCAGAAAACCCCTACCCATTAGCTGTCACTCCCGACTCCCCCAAACCTCCTCTATAGATTTGCCTGTTCTGGACAACTCGCACAAAAGGATTCATCCACGCGGTCTTCGCGACTGGCTTCTTTCACTCAGTATGGTGTCTTCAAGTTTCACCCATGTTGTAGCATCATTCATTTTTATGGCTAAATAATAGTCCACGTTATATTTATTAATTCATCAGTCAAAAGGCATTTAGATTATTTCTACCTTTTGGCTATTATGAACAATGCTTGCTATTAATATTTGTGTAATTTTAAAAAATTAATTTATTTATTTTTGGCTGCGTTGGGGCTTTGTTGCTGTGCGTGGGCTTTCTCTAGTTGCGGTGAGCGGGGGCTACTCTTTGTTGCGATGCGTGGGCTTCTCATTGCAGTGGCTTCTCTAGTTGTGGAGCACGGGCTCTAGGTGCACAGGCTTCAGTAGTTGTGGCGCACGGGCTTAGTTGCTCCGCGGCATGTAGGATCTTCCCGGACCAGGGCTTGAACCCGTGTCCCCTGCATTGGCAGGCGGATTCTTAACCACTGCGCCACCAGGGAAGCCTCATTTGTGTAATTTTTTGTGTGGACATGTGTTTTAAATTCTCTTGGGTAGATACCTCAGAGTGCAATTGCTGGGTCATAGGGTAACTCCATGTTAACCTTTTGAGGAACTGCCAGACTGTTCTCCAATATAACTGCATCATTTTACATCCCCACCAGCAGCAGATAAGGGCACGGTTTCTTTACATCCTCACCAGCACGTATTATTATCTGTCTTTCTGATTCTAGCCATCCTAGTGGGTGTAAGGTGGTACCCCATGTGGTTTGAATTTGCATGTCTCTGATGGCTAACGATGTTGAGGGTCTTTCATGTGCTTGTTGGCTGTTTAAATGTCTTCCTTGGAGAAATATCTACCCAGATCCTTTGCCCATTTTAAAAATTGGGTTACTTGTGTCATTGTTTTAAGTTTTTGGAAGGAGGATTTGAACCCAGGTCCTGCTTGACCAATAGATCCTGCACTTGCAGGCGTGTACCCCTGCCTCCAAGGAGCTCTGGACGCACCCTGGAAGCCTGTCCATCCTCGGGGCAGGGGAGGGCCAGCACAGCCCTCGAGCCTGGCGGGGCCCAGCACATGACAGGTGCCCAGGTAAACAGAGGGACGGACAGACAAACAACTCTATCTCCAGGAACTGGTGAGCTAAAGGGGGAGAAAAAAGCACCCAGAACAAAAAGTCTGCACCCCAGAAGGAGGAAGCTACTGAGGCCCTGCTCCAAGAGGTGGAGATAAAGCCCTGAGCGCTGAGCGGCCACCATGGCAACTGCTTCTCGTGTCCTCGGTGGTGGCGACCTATCTGCCAGTTTTTATGCTACTGACTGTTGGCCCACGTGAGGCTGGGAAGAGGAGGCCCAGGGAGATTATCAGGGAATCCGAGATCATATCTGTCCAGAGGGGGGCTGTAGTGGGTGTGCAGGGGCGGCAGCTAGACAGGAGAGTGGGGCCTGATGGGGTGTGGCCCCATACCTGTGCCGCTGCCCTGGCTACAGGGACCCACTGCCTTGTCACCAAGGGCACCCTTATCTTGAACACCCAGCTCTGGAGTCCAGCTCCCTGGGTTTCAGGGCCAGTCTCACCATCTCCTTGCTGTGTGACTGGACAAGTTACTTCCCCTCTCTGAGCCTTGGTTCCCTTCTGAGGCTCTCCTGCGGAATGAAGCTAATCAGGTTGAGAATGAAATGACAGTATAACATGGCCTTAACGTGACCTCTGGTGGGGCCAGGCTGCTAGACAGCATGGCTCACCCATGGGGCATCCCTGCCCACCCTGGACTCAGAGCCAGAAGACTGCCACCCTGGGAAACAGAAGCCACAGAGTCTCCTGAGAACACTTGAGACCAGCCACTTGTAGGAAGCTTCACCCTCAGACAGGAGCTTAAGTGCGTGGCTGCAGAACAGGGCAGCTTCTGGGGGCTTCGTGGTAAAGGTGGACCGTGCAGTGGTTACGAGAGCAGCGCCTCACTCAGGCAGCCTGGGTTCAAATCCCAGCACCACCACTTGCCAGCTGTGAACCTGGACCAGGACTTGTCTCTCTGTGCCTTGGTTTACCTTTGGAAAATGAAGATGACAACAGTCCTTACTTTATAGGTTGGTTGTGAAGATTAAATGTATTAATATAGGGAAAATAGGGATAAAGTCTTAGCTTTAAAATAAAGGCTAGAGCATCTTCCGAATCCTTTTCTTTGGACCCCGTGCTCCCCAAGATTCTTCCAGAGTCCCCAAGATTCCTCCAGCTCTTATATGTGGAGGGGGGAGAGGTTTTTCACTATGTTGGCATTTCCCAAAGTGGGACCCATAGCCCACTAAGCTCACTAGATGGTCCAGGACAATTGAAAAGGACACCATCGTCAGAGGTCTGCCTGCTGCGTAGACAGAGCTGCTGCCTCTAGAATTTCACAAATGCACATGAAAGGCTCTGAGAAACCCTGCAGAGAAGAAACCGCATTGGATGGTTAAGTTGGTGTTTCCCAGATTTATTTCACCATGAACACCCTTTTCTTTCTTGTTTAAGTTTTAAAAATTAATTAATTTATTTATTTTAGGCCGTGTTGGGTCTTCATTGCTGTGCGCGGGCTTCCTCTAGTTGCGGCGAGCGGGGGCCACTCTTCATTGCTGTGCGCGGGCTTCTCATTGCGGTGGCTTCTCTTTTTGCAGAGAGCGCAGGCTCTAGGCTCGCAGGCTCTAGGGCACAGGCTCAGTAGTTGTAGTGCATGGGCTTAGCTGCTCTGCGGCATGTGGGATCTTCCCGGACCAGGGCTCAAACCCATGTCCCTGCGTTGGCAGGTGGATTTTTAACCACTGTGCCACCAGGGAGGTCCCGAACACCCTTTTCTGCTCAATATCAACTTAACATCCTCCTGGAAAAACATTGATGGCCCAGGCCATTTCTAGCTTGTAATTTCTGCCTCACAGAAGAAACAGAAGGTTTTCTAAAGGTTATCATCCCCGCGTTGGAGAAGCCCCTTTCAGTTTTTCTAGCACTTTGACACTTGCCCACAGGAAAGGGCTGCACCCCTGTGGCACGCCCTCAGCCCTGCTCCCAGGGGCAGAGAGGACCGGGTAGAGAAAGCCCCCTCACGGACGCCCCCAGGACTGGCTCAGCTCCCTTCCACGCCCTGCAGTCACCTCCAGCTCCAGACCAGACTGAAGGCCCAGAACATTTTCAGGACAGGAGGCGGTGTCTTCTGGGAGACTTCTAGAAAAGTAGTTGCCAAAAAGAAGCTGTTGTGGGTTGAGCCAGCCCAGCCTCAGGCAGGGGAGAGGTGCTGCCGGATCAGCAGTCTCCTGGTCCTTGCAGAGGAGGCCCTGTGGCCACCAGGCCCCGTCAGTAGGGACAGCACCACTTTCAAATGCAGTAGTCTCCCCCATGTCCCTGTTAATGTTTCAGCAATTCTAACATTTGGAGACCAAAGTGCATCTCCCAGCCGGCTGCGTGAACACAGGACAAGTGCCAAAATTCGTCTCCAGGCCTGTAGAGTTTGGAAAATGAGCTTAATCAGCTAGTCAGTGGAGGAGGGTAACATTTATTGAGCACCTACTACGTATCATGCTTCGTGTAAGAAGCTCTACCATTATGATGAGATCTCGATTCTGATAACAACCCCATTTTACACATGGGGAAACCGAGGCTCATGGTGGTAAGTTAACATGACCAGGGACGAAGCAGAGCTGGGATTCAAACTCAAGCCGGGTTTCACATCCCCAGTCCCGGCGCCCCCGCTCCCCAATCCCCACCCTGCCGTGGTGTTCTGGGCGGCCTGGCTGAGATCACTGACAAATGCTTTGACACCGCGTTTCATACCTCAATCCCCAGGCCCCTCTCATTATTAACCCAGGCTCCCCAGGCCTGGGGTAAGAGGAAGGGAATCGGAGGGGAGACTAATGTAGTCTGGCCCTTAATGGTGTGGTCCACGTTGTCCATGAAGAAACTGGCTTTGGGTTTTTTGGTCCATGTCCTGGAGAATTGGGCTGTCTTGACCCCAATCCTCTGATCATCTCTGGGGCACGGCAGGGGAGAGGTAGAAAAATCAGTTTTCTGAGTCTGCTAAGCTGAAGGCCAGCCCACCAGCCTGGGGCAACCCTGCTGACGTGAGGACCACACCCCTGGGAACCCAGCCTGAGTCGGCACCTGGGCTGGGCCCCTTTTCTCTTGGTCATTCCTGTGGCTCCTGGCTGCAGCCTCCTTCCCTGCATCCTGCCCCGCCCACCTTGCAGGGTCCTGGCACACAGCCTGGGTTGGGGTGTTGGGCCCACTGCACAAACCTCTGGAAACCCCTTTTCCCTCCCCTGACTCCCCAGAATTCCTCAGTCAGCAGTGCGGCTGTGGGGTGGGTAGAGGGTGGATGCAGAGGAGAGGGCACCACCCATCCCACTCCCGGGGGGCCTCTCATCTGCTTTGTCTGCACAGTTGCAGGGAAAGGACACCCCACCTTAAGCTCCCGGCCCCCTGAAACACCTACCTGGCCACATCCTTCCTCTTGCCCTTCACAGGAAGCGCCCATCGCATGGTGGGGAGAGCAACCTCCCAAGCGCCACTGTGCCCCAGAGGCCTCTCCCTCCACCTCCCTCATCCCTGAGCCATCTGATTGGCAGCCTTCCTTTTCTCCATCCTGAGTGGGGAGCCAGATCCCAGAGAAGACAGTGACTTGTCCAAGGCAAGGCAGCCACGCAGCGGTGGGCATCACTCCCGGGGGCGGCTGACTCTGGAGTTGGGGTCCTTTCTCCCAGTGCAGTGCAGTGCTCAGGGCTGCAGGTTCAGGATCAAGACTGCCAGACTCGGGTTTCCCTGGTGGCGCAGTGGCTGAGAGTCCGCCTGCCGATGCAGGGGACGCAGGTTCGTGCCCCGGTCCGGGAAGATCCCACATGCCGCGGAGCGGCTGGGCCCGTGAGCCATGGCCGCCGAGCCTGCGCATCCGGAGCCTGTGCTCCGCAACGGGAGAGGCCACGGCGGTGAGAGGCCGTGAACCGCAAAAAACAAAACAAAACAAAAGACTGCCAGACTCGAGCCCTGGTTCCTCCACCTCCTTGCTGGGTCACCTGGGGTTGGTTACTCAACCTCTCTGTACCTCAGTTTCTTCATCTATACAATGTTGTTAGAGAGTCCCTGAGTTCAAACCCTGTGTTAGCTGTGTGGCGCGAGTGATTTAACCTGTCTGTGCCTCAGTTTACTCCAATTTTAAGTGTAGATACTGATATATATACAGCAAGGGTTGGTATGAGGATTAAAAGTGACAACTGTACCTCTAGGGCTTTCTGGCAGGTGGTGCCAGGCAGGCCCACGGGCGCTGCTGGTTGTTTGTGGTCAAGGTGCTGCTGTGGAAAGATGCACAAGAAACAGGTCTCAGAGGGCATCTCTGAGGGAAGGAACCTGGGCGGGGGAGGACCTTAACTTGTCTCTATATGTTGTTTTGTACCTTCAGAATTCTGTATTACAAACGTGTAGAATTACTATTTCCGAAGTTGATTACAAAACTATTGTACAAAGATGCTCTCTAGTGCTTACACTCTGGCCTTGTGCTGGCCAGAGACCCCATCTCTCAGGTGCCCCCTTCCTGCTTGGCCTACCCCTCCATAGCCACACCCAGGCCTTGTGCAGGCCCTGTCTTTTAGCCCACTCCATGTCTCCCAGCAAGTCCCCAGCACAGCCTCAAGGGCCATGAGCACTGGCCTTCCAAGCACAGGCCTGTCACTTTTACCCAGAGGGACGTGGGCTGAGTCTCTCTTCCTCCACCTCTCACCTGTAAGTGAAAATGCTGGTATCTCCCCCACAGGGTGACTGTAGGGACGAAGTGAGGTGCTAATTCGTGGAAAGGGCCAGATACAGTCCCAGCCCAGGGTCTCCCTCCTCCCTCCTGTCCTTTGAAAAGGGTAAAATGATGTTGAAGAAAAGCTGCCAACTTCTCGGAGCTCATCTCTACCCGCGAAGCCCCCTCCAACCCTGCAGGTGGACCGCAAACCTCCCAAGCCAATTCCTGCCTCCAGGCCTTTGCACCTACTGTTCCCTCCTCCTGGCCCATCTTCCCCTGATCTTCCCATCACTCAGTTTCTCCCAATGCTACCTCCTCTGAGAGGATCACCCTCTCTAAAATGGCCCCCAAACCCCTCCCTTATCT
>NW_020173068.1:4948459-4954242 GCF_003031525.2 Neophocaena asiaeorientalis asiaeorientalis
CCCCAAATTGTATTTTTTGTTTCTTTTTTTTGGCTGCATCTCCCACGCAGCTTGCAGGATCTTAGTTCCCCAACTAGGAATTGAACCAAGGCCCCCTGCAGTGAAAGCATGGAGTCCTTACCCACTGGACTGCCAGGGAATTCCCCTTTTTGTTCTTTTTCTTTTTTTTCCAAATTGTATATTTTGAATAAACTATTTTTAGGGAATAATTTTAAATTCACAGAAAAGTTGAAAAGACAGTACAAAGGGTTCCTGTATATCCTTCACTCAGTTTTCCTAACCTCAGTCCATTACCTAACAGTGGTACATCTGTCAAAACTAAGAAATTAACACTGATATATTACCATTAACTAAACTGCAGACTTAATTCATGTGAAATTGTACTTTTCCTTTATTTATTACTTGTTTTCAGCTGCTTCCCCCACTGGAAGGAAAACTGAAAGCAGGGAGGTTACCTCACTCACCACCAACTCCCTCAAACCTGGCAATAAATATTGATGGATAAAAAGAAGGGAAATAATGGCAAAAACGGCCAATGATGACTGAGGACTCCCTCTGTTCTGCGTGCACTAAACATGGTAAATCATTTAATCCTCACGACCACCCATGAGGTAGCGGCTACTTGTGGGGAAACTGAGGCCAGTGCAGTTTGGTGACCACACAGATGGTGAGCACCAGGGCAGACAGGCTCTGGCCCTTCCCTCAGGAACCAGAATAAATGCCCATCCTTCCAAGTCCTTAGTCCACGTCAGAGCTGGGGGTCGGCACCCTTGTGCGGCCAGGATGCTGAGGCCCCAGTGTGGCTGATTTGCCTGAAGCCACAGATGGACCAGAGCGCAGGGCTGGGCTGGAACCTGAGCCTCCTGCCTCCAGCTGGCTGCCCCGAGGCGGCAGCTGCCCCCGCTCTGCAGGAAGGGTGTGGGGTGTCGCTGCCAGGGCTCCCAGCCCCGCCCTGCTTCAAGGAAACAGAGTGCCCGGTTCAGCCACAGCCTGTGGGCTCACTCGTGGGCCCCCGACCCCCAGGGCCCTTGCAGACGCAGAGCGCAGCTGAGACTCCCCCACCACTGCCCTTTGCCCGTGGCCTGGGCCTCCGGGATCTGCGCCTGGGGGAGGTGGGGTTGGAGGATGGACCCTCTCCATCCCGGAAGATGCAGCCTTCTCAGGGGAGCCTGCTGGGCTCTGGGACAGGGAGGAACAGGAAGAAATGGCCGTCCCTTTCCGGATGTGGGGTGGGAGCAACACCTCCCAAAGGGAAAAGCCGGCCCCAGCAGGCGCACAGGACTGAGGCAGCCACCCCCGTCCAGCCTGGGTTCCGCCCAGCGCCAGCCTGGCGCAGGCTCGAGGCCCTAATAATGTTTGCTGGATGCCTTCAATACAAGCCTCGGTGCCCAGAATCTCCTTGAGGTTTCAGCCAGGCGTGCCCGCCCCATCCCCCATTCTGGGGAGCAGAATAAGTATGGGGGGGGTGACAGGGGACACCATGAGGTGGTGGCAGCCTCTGTGAGAGAGGCAGGCTGCTCAACCCAGAGCTGGGGGGTAGGGGCGCCTTGTGTGCGGCTAATTAAACAGTGACTGTGATGAATCAGGGAGAGGCTGCTGCTTGCTAATTAAATGTGCCGGCAAGGATGGAAGGCAGAAGCAGCCCTGGAACCATGTCGCAGGGCCGGGCCAGCAAGGACAGCGCTTGGCAAACCTCATGCCCCCACGCTGGCTCTGGGCATCCCTTCCGGCCTCTGGCCCTCCCAGCAGGACCCCCGTGGCCCCCTCCCCACTTCCCTATCTCTCCTACCCACCTTGCCGGAGCCAGGGGCCTCGGACTTCCCCCTCCCCACCAACCCAAATCCCTTTCCTGATAAGGGGCTGGGCCTTGGGGAGAGGGAGCCTGTTGGTGCCCGGCGTCTGGCTGGTGGGTAGGCATCAGTCTGAGCCTTTGAGTACTCCCCATCACCCCCCGCCAAGACCCCAAAGTTGGGCAAACGAGTCCAACCACAAGAGGCTGGCTGTCGGGAACGAGGCCCCAGGATAAGTTTTAGAATCATAGATTCTGAGACTCATGGGCTTAGGCGCCACCCGGTTTCTGCCAGGTTCCTGCTTTGCCCCCAGATGCCCTGGTGTGTGAGAGAGACTGAGGGAGGCTCTCCTTTCTGGCCTCAGTGCTCCAGTCCTGAAACAGGAAGGTCAGAACAAATGATCTCTGACCCCTGAGGATTCCTATAGAGTGGACAGAAAGACCCCAAGGCTGCCCATCCCTGCCCCGTGTCGGCTTCGGCGAGCAGGCACGGTAGCTAAGAGCACGGGCTCCAGAGGCCAGACACCAGGGTCCAAGTCCCAGCCCCAGCACTGGCCACGTGTGTGACCTCAGGCAACGCAGCTAATTGCTGCCTGCCTCAGTTTCCCTGTCTGCAAAGCTGGGGATGGTCACGCTGCCTACTCGAAGGGCCACAGAGGGGATCAACAGAGAGAATCTGGGTGAGGTACTTAGCACAGTGTCTGGCCCATGGAACGGGCCCAGGAAATGTCTGCCATTGTTATTTGAAAACTGGGGCACTCGGGAGGGTGTGGCCTGGCGCCTGCCTCTCTTCCATGTGACCTCCGCGTGCAGCCCTGTGCTCTGAGGACAACCGCCCGTGACATGGGGAGAGCATGTCACCCTTCACTCCAGGGCTCTCACACTCTCTCTGACCCTGGCAATCTTCTGAGGGAAGGAAAGCAGCAAAGAAGAAAACAGAGTGGAAGCTCAGAGAGGCTCAGCAAGTGGCCCAAAGCCACACAGCTAAGTGAGGGGCAGAGGCAGCCCCAGTCCTCGAGTGGGAGGACAGGATGGGATAGGGACTCCCGTGGTGACATCTGTTGAGCTCCTACTGGATGCCCAGTCCTGAACCAGCTGCCACAGAGGGAAGTGAGGAGCATGGGAGAGTCACTCTGCCTTCAAGGGGGCCCAGTCTGGAAGGGGAGAGAAAAAACATACACAAGTAATGGAATGCAAGGCAAGTTGCAGGCATCCGGGCGGGCGGGGGCTGCGGCATCCCTCCGGGGAACAGGCTGGGAGATGCTGCTTTGTCTTGGGGCTTGATTTGCAAAGCAAAGTTCTGCTTCTGTTTGGAGGGTGAAATCAGCATTAGGGGAGTCTCAGAGGGCCTGATAGAGCCCCTCTGGTGCTCCCAGGAGAATCCTTCAGAAAGGAGGTGAGATACTCTGCTCTGGGAAGTGCCGGGTGGTCCCTGAGGTCTGTGGTGCCTATTTCTGTGGTTCTGGGGTCTGTCACGTGAGGTATCTGGGGGTCCTGGATGTTGTGGTTTCCAAGACTACGCCGTCCAGGGCCCCCATCATGAATCCATCCATATGCAAAATGGGCTGTGACGTGTTCCTTCTAGGCAGCCAGGCACTGTCCAGGATAGGGGCTTTGTACTGCCGGGTAACGTGGTGGGGGAAGGGTGCCTCAGCCGTAAGAGGCCTAGTGACAGTGGAAACCTTTTGAGGCTGAGAAACTCAAAGCTGTTGGCCCTGACACTGGGGCGCCTGGGCCTTATGCAGCCAACCCAAAGCAGACAGGGATGAGTGCAAGGTCACTGGCCTTGGGGGTGATGTCTCCATCCTCCCTTCTCAGAGATCAGTGCTCATAGGAATGGGGAGATGGCTTGAGTAGATCTAGCCACCAGGATGTCTGTGTAAGCAAAGCTAGTGGCTCCTGGAAAACACGCCCTGCCTCTCAGCCTCCCTAGGGCCCCCTGCACCAGAGCTGGGCCAAATGCTGGTCTGGGGCGCCCTCTGGTGGTCGTTCCGGACAGTGGCAGAAGCAGCTGAGGGTTTAAGGGTGAGTGGTCAGAGCTGGAGGACTTTAGAGTGGACCACCTCTCCCACTGCAAAGATGGAAACACTGAGGCCCAGGGAAGGGGGAATGGAGCAACATGCCCAGGATCATACAGCAATTTAGTGGTCAAGCCAAGAACAGAACCCTGGCCTCCCTCTGTAGCCGTGGCTGCCCTTGGTTGGTCTCAAGGCATCCCTACTAGGGGAGGGAAGGTTGAGTGTCCAGGAGGCTGACTCCCCAGTAACTGTGGACAGCTGGATGGAAGGCGGCTGAGCAGCTGTGTCATGAGGCATGCAACACTTCCCTTCCCTGGCCTTAGGGTCCTCACCTCTAAACCCGGGGCCATTGTGTTGGCAAGGAGACTGGGGTCCCATTCGTACACACTAGTAGTGAGGCTGTAACAAGCCAACCTTCCAGAAAATCCTAAAATAAGCCTTGCTACAGTGAGTATTGCATTTAATGGTGAAAGTCTGGGTGCTTTCCCCCTGAGATCAAGAACAAGAGAAGAACGTCCACTCTCACCATTTCTGCCCAACATTGTACTGGAGGTTCCAGCCAGGGCACTAAGGCAAGAAAAGAAAGGCATCCAGATTGCAAAGGAAGAAGTAAAACTATTTGTAGATGACTAATGTATATACAAAATTCTGAAGAATCCACCAAAAAATATTAGAACTAATAAACGATTTCTGCAAGGTTGTGGGATACAAGCTGAATATACAAAAATCAATTGCATCTCTATGCATTTGCAATGAACACTTCAAAAACGTAATTAAGGGCTTCCCTGGTGGCGCAATGGTTAAGAATCCGCCTGCCAATGCAGGGGACATGGGTTCGAGCCCTGGTCTGGGAAGATCCCACGTGCTGTGGAGCAACTAAACCCATGCGCCACAACTACTGAGCCTGCACTCTAGAGCCCGTGAGCCACAACTACTGAAGCCCGCACGCCGAGAGCCCATACTCTGCAACAAGAGAAGCCACCGCAATGAGAAGCCACCGCAATGAGAAGCCCACGCACCACAATGAAGAGTAGCCTCCGCTCGCTGCAACTAGAGAAAAAGCACACACGCAGCAATGAAGACCCAACGCAGCCAAATAAATAAATAAATAAAGCCTCACATTTACAGTTAATTGATTTTCAACAAAAGTTCCAAGATAATTCAATGGGGAAAGGACAGTCTTTTCAACAAATGTTGCTGGGACAACTGGTTACCCACATGCAAAAGAAGGAAGCTGGACACCTTCCTCACACCCCACACAAAAATTCACTCAAAATGAATCTTAGACCCAAATGTAAAAGTTAAAACTATGAAATTGTTAGAAGAAAACACAGGCATAAATATTCACGCCCTAGGATTAGGCAACAGTTCCTTAAATATGACACCAAAAGCACAGCAACAAAAGAAAAAAATTGGACTTCCCTGGTGGCGCAGTGGTTAAGAATCCGCCTGCCAATGCAGGGGACACGGGTTCAAGTCCTGGTCCGGGAAGATCCCACATGCTGCGGAGCAACTAAGCCCATGTGCCACAACTACTAAGCCTGTGCTCTAGAGCTTGTGAGCCACAACTACTGAGTCCACGTGTCACAACTACTGAAGTCCATGCACCTAGAGACCGTGCTCCGCAACAAGAGAAGCCACCACAATGAGAAGCCCGCGCACGACAATGAAGAGTGGCCCCTGCTCGCCACAACTAGAGAAAGCCCACGCGGAACAACGTAGACCCCACATAGCCAATAAATAAATAAATAAATATTTACAAAAAAAAATAGATAAATTGGACATCATGAAAATCAAAAACTTTTGTGCTGCAAAGAACATCATTAAGAAAGTAAAAAAAAAAAAAAAAAGAAAGTTAAAAAAAAACCCATAAAATGGGAGAAAATATTTGCAATTCATATATTTGATAAGGAATTGTAACCAGATTATATAAAGAACTCTTTTTTTTTTTTTTTTTTTTTTTGGGGACGCGGGCC
>NW_020173068.1:4954284-4972261 GCF_003031525.2 Neophocaena asiaeorientalis asiaeorientalis
GTCCCCTGCATCGGCAGGCGGACTCTCAACCACTGCGCCACCAGGGAAGCCCTATAAAGAACTCTTACAACTCAATAATAAAAGACAAATACACTAATTTAAAAATGGGCAAATGATCTAAGTAGAGACTGATCCAAAGAAGATATACAAATGGCCCATAAGCTCATGAAAGATGTTGAATATCATTAGCCATCAGGGAAATGCAAATTAAACCCACAAGATACCACTTCGAAACCACTAGGTTTCCTATTAAAAAAACAACAACAGATAATAACAAGTGTTGACAAGGATGTGGAGAAATCAGAACCCTCACACACTACTGGTAGGAATTTAAAATGATGCAGCCACTTTGGAAAACCATCTGGCAGTTCCTCAAAAGGTTAAACATAATTAGCATATGACCCAGCAATCCCATGCCTAGGAGATATATATCAAAGAGAAATGAAAACACATTTGCACAAAAACTTACATGAACGTTCACATTCATAAAAGCTAAAAGCAGAAACAACCCAAATGTCCACAGACTGATGAACAGATAAACAAAGTGTGGTTTAATCATGCAATGGAATATTATTCAGCGACAAAAAGGAATGAAGTACTGATGCATGCTATGACATGGATAAATCTTGAAAATATTAAGCTAATGGAAAGTCAGTCACAAAAGTCACACAGTTTGACTTCATTTATATGAAATGTCCAGAATAAACAAATCCATAGAGATGGAAAGAAGATAGCCCTTTTTTAAAAAAAATAAATATATTTATTTATTTTTTTATGGCTGCATTGGGTCTTCATTGCTACGCATGGGCTTTCTCTAGTTGCAGCGAGTGGGGTCTACTCTTCGTTGTGGTGTGCAGGCTTCTCATTGCGGTGACTTCTCTTGCTGCAGGGCACAGGCTCTAGGCGCACGGGCTTCAGTAGTTGTGGCTCGCGGGCTCTAGAGCGCAGGCTCAATAGTTGACGCTCACGGGCTTACTTGCTCCACAGTATGTGGGATCTTCCCGGACCAGGGCTCAAACCCATGTCCCCTGCATTGGCAGGTGGATTCTTAACCACTGCTCCACCGAGGAAGTCCCAAGATTGTCTTTTATAGGGAATTCCCTGGCAGTCCAGTGGTTAGGACTCTGTGCTTTCAGTGCTGAGGGCTCGGGTTCAATCCCTGGTCGGGGAATTAAGATCCCACAAACCGCATGGCATGACCAAAACAAACAAAGAAAAAAAAAAAAAAGAAAACAGTCCTTTATAGCAGTGGTTGCCTAGGGCTGGAGGAGAGGATCGGGGAAAATGGGCTTGGGGTTCTTTATGGGATGATGAAAATATTCTAAAATTGATCGTGGTGATGGTTGCACAACTCAGGATATACGAAAAAACAATGAATTGTATGCTTTAAATGGGTGAATTATATGGTATGTGGATCATTTCTCAAAACAGAGCCTGTCCTTTGGACCCGAGACTCCACTTCTAGAAATTCCTTCTAGGAATCATTCAAGAACATGAAAACATATGCATAAAGTTTTCCATCATAGTATTGTATGTAATGGCAAAAGTGTGAGAATAACCTAAGTGTCCATCAGTAGGGGAAAGAGTCGGTTATATTCATCCCTGGGACGGAACAATGGACTCTTTAAAAATGAGAATCACATGGACAAGGTCCAAGATACACTGCCAAGTTTTTTTGTTTTTTGGGGGTTTTTTTAAAGCAAGTTACAAAAATAAACCTGTAGATTAAAGGGACATAAAAGAGAGGTTTTTTAAACCACAAAATTATAGCATCTAGGGATGCACACTTGAGTGATAACAAGCCAGAAAGTGATTATCTTAAAAATCCAGATAATGGAAACTTCTGGGGGGAGGTAGGGAGTGTGACTAAGATGGGACACACTGACGGCTTCTGGGGGGGCTGGCAGAGTTCTTCACCCGGGCAGTGGGTCCAAGGGTGTTTGCCTTATAGTATGTCGAGTTGAGCAATCATTTTACGTGGTCTTTCTGTATGTGTCATATTTTACAATAAAAAGATTTTAAAAATAAAGTATACTCATTCCAATTTTTTTTAAAGCAAGTATCAAAGGATTCCATTCTCCAAAACAGTCTATATCTATATGTGTATACACAGAAAAACACTTGGAAGTTTGAAATTTGGGGGCT
The DNA here is from genome assembly GCF_003031525.2 of Neophocaena asiaeorientalis asiaeorientalis. NCBI lineage: Eukaryota > Metazoa > Chordata > Mammalia > Artiodactyla > Phocoenidae > Neophocaena > Neophocaena asiaeorientalis. The sequence continues at coordinate 4,956,430 of NW_020173068.1, forward strand.
CTTAATTTATATTTTTCTAATTTTCTATTTTTTTCTGCAGTGAACAAGAATTACTTTCACAACCAGAAAAAAATAAAGCTCTTTGCTGTGTCTTGGGCATTCCCTTGGAGCTCTGGCATCGTGTGAGCAGAAAGGTAGATTGTGATGGCCCTGGAGCAGCTGGGAGATGGCACAGGGGTCTGTGCGGGAGAAGACCAGGGTTCATTGCCTGCTCAGTGCCCAGGCCTAGCCAAGACCCCAAGGCCCAGCCGGGAGACTCGGCCCCTTCGGGTTGCTAGCGGCAGCTGCTGCACAGCCGTCCCGCTGGCCTCGTGCTCCAAAGATGCTGGGCACGCAGTTTGACCTGGCGAGCTCGACGGAGGTCACTCTGCTCCCATCTGTCCAAGTCTCCTATCCTACCGAGGACGAGAAGCCCAGGCAGAGGGCAGGCGAGGCAGGGGTGAGGCGGGGGGCAGCTTCTCACCCTGGCTGGCTTTGCTACCACCAGCAAAAACCGCATAATAATAGCTAAATGAGCACTTTCTACATGCCGGGCACTCATGCTAGGTGGGTTTTGTGGTTCGTTTTATTGAGTCCTCCGAATGACCTGAAGGATGTGGGGGAATCATCATCTTCATATTACAGGTGGGCAACGTGAGGTCAGGGAGGCCCCTGGAGCAGTCACTATCTCTGAGGCTGGATTCAGCCAGACCCCTCGTGCTCAGGGCCTCAGTGACTCCTTGCAGGAACCCTGGGAGGGGGCTGCCCTCATTTGGCAGGGGAGGACGCTGAAGCTGAGGGAGGTGGTCAGCTCCCCACGCCCCACAGCAACTGCAGCAGGGCCAGGCGGCCTCTTCCAGCTTTGAGGGGCGGTGGGCGTGTTCCCACTCCTAGTCAAGCTAGTGATTGTACTATAACCTCAGGAGTGTACGTGACAGCGGCCAAAGTGCTCTCAGAGACACCCTCTCATTTGCTGCTTTCAGCAGGCCTGTAAATCTTCCGTCCGACTGTATTTCCCCCCATTTTAAAGTCTGGAGGCCCAGAGAGTTGAGTGACAGGCCGAGGGGGCCCAAGGCTTCCATCCTGCCCTGCATGGGGCAGCTGGCGTGGGAGCCTGCGGAGGCAGTATGGCTAGCCCCTTTCCCGCTGCGGGGAGACAAGAGAGCAGCTCTCCAGAGGAGCTGGGCCCCCTCCTGGCCGAGCTCCCCAGCCACAGCGTGTGCCTTCCCAGCAGGAGAAAGGACACCCAATGACAGAGCCAAGGGCGAAGTGCCAGGGACAGCTGCCAGGTCTCATGGGATCCAGAACCCTCCGTGGCCTCAGCCCAAGATCATCCCCTGCATCTCCATCAGTCAACAGTCAGCCAGCTCACGTCGGGGGGCTCACACCACCTACAGAGGCCAGGCCACCGCCAACAAGAGGGGCCGCTTCTCGAGTGCCCACCACTTGCTTGCTGGGCACCGACTGCGCTAACCACCAAAGCCTCACCACACTTTCAGGAAAGGCAATGGAGGCTCAGAGAGGTTGAGTGACTTGTCCAAAATCACAGAGCCAGGAAGCCTCAGTTTCCACCAAGGAGGGACAGAGGAAGGGACCATTCAGGACCCTTCAGTGGGAGGGAAGAGACCCACATGGAGGGGAGGTGGGGAGTAAGGGAGGGCCTGTATCGTGAGCTCCGACTCTCTCAGGACATAATTTACTCATTGATCCAACCGTTCTCTGTCCCTTTACACATTCGTGGACCGTCTCCACATGCCAGTGTTTTTGCTGAGCATTGAGGACTCAGGTAAACCTGGCTGATCTCCGCTCTCCCAGAGCTCACGGCCTAGCAGGGCAGGATGGAAAGGAGAACTAAGGCAGTCAGAGGCCCCTACTGGCCTTGGTGGCTAGTATTTACTGAGGGTCTACTGCAGGCCAGGACCAGCGCTGGGCACTGAGGGCACCGAGTGAGCGAGAGGCACGAGGCTCCTGCCCTTCTGAGGCGCACATTCTAGAGGTGTCCAGCCGTGAGCCTCCAGAAACCCTGCTTGCATGACCCGTGAGCCCTGACTACAACAGGAAATTTCTCAGAAAGGGCTGGGGGTTGCAGCAGACCTAGGGGTTCTCCATGAGTCATATTGGGGCCTGGTTCTGGGCTGCTGAGCAGGGTTCCGGGAAGGACAGGAAACCCGATGAGTGCCTTGCTAGGGACTAATCAGGGCCCTGGGAAGCCAGAGATATTCAAAGGGGTCTGGAGTTATCCAGTCTGGACAACTGGAAGGCCGAGGGCCAGCCATTCAGGGTGTAGCCACAGACTCCTGGGGCTGGGGACACGGCAGAGAATCTCAGAGCTGGGAAGGGCTCCACGGCTCTTACAGGGCAAAGGTCACTTGCTGAGGCCACCCAGGCCCTACCAGGCCTTTGTTCCTTTGCTCCCCAGTGAGGCAATACTGGGTCAGAGGCAGCGTTATGGCATTCGATTCTAGCCACTCTAGCATCAGGTCCACATTACAGCCTAGGGAGGGCGAAATGGAGCTGTGAGAGGACTTGCCCAAGATCACACGTCAACTCATCCCAAGCAGAGTGTGAACGGCGAACGGCCCAACCCTTTCTTCCAGCTCGCACCCCAGGACGCTGCCCAGAGGATGGGCACATCCACACACTGCACTGGTGATGTGAACGGCACTCCAGCGGGGGCACAGCATGAAAACTCTCTTCCTCAGCCTCCCCGGTGGGGTGCTGGGGTTTATTTTTTGTTTCTTCCAAATGCTCGACCTTTGCCATCACCTGGAGATGTTAAACCGAGGGGCCCCTCTCAGAATGAATAGCAGACAGGATGCCCCAAAACTGCTCCATCTCGGCAGCCGAAAAGCTGGATTTATATATATATCCCAACCACTGTGCCACCAGGGAAGCCCTGGATTTATATTTTTAAGTGGAAGTCTTAAAACTGCCAAATTCCTTTGATAAAAAAAGAGTCAAAATAGGAGAATTTAAAAAATAGGAGGATGGCTAAATAAATTCTTAATAGAATATTATACAGCCATTAAATAACTTTAAAGAAAATTTGAATGCTGTGAGAAAGTGTTCACAATACGATGTAACGTGGGGGTGGGGAGAGGGAAGGCAGCTGTTGAGTATGATTACAATTAAAACACACACTTAGATACACATGTATGATCCATGCAGAAAAACAGGACTAGAGAGAAATACAACAAAATACTGACGGCATTATCTCTGGGCACTGAGATGACAGATGACTTTCATTTTCTCCTTTCTACCTTTCTGTAGTTCCCCAATTTTACAGTGAGTATGAATTGCTTTTATAATTAGACATTAAACAAAAAAGCAGAGTCAGGGGTTGCTCTTGCCGAAGCTTACCCTCCCTACCTGCCCCTCCCTCCACACCAAGCTGGGGGCCGCTGGGCTCTGTCCTCGCTGGCCAGCCCGGCCTGGCCGGAGATCATGGGGTTCACCAGCCATCCCTGCCGGTGGAGGAACCAGCGAGGGGACACTGCCCTTTTGGAGCCCAGGCCCCGCCCCAGGCCCTCTGGAAGGGTCAACTGCAGTATGTAAATTTCCTGGCTAGGGACTCTGGGAGATGATCCTCTCTAGGGCTGAGAATCAAAACATTCATTATCTACTGTATGAGAAAAGCCATCTTTGTTCCTTGCACCTCTTTCGGAGCCGCTGAGTGCGCAGCGGGAGGGCTGAAGGAGAGCTGGACTCTGTCACCTTCTCACCGCGGGCCCCGGGCAGGCTCCCAGCTTCCCCACGTGGGACTGGAGCTCCTGGCCCACCTGGTCTCTGGGGCCCTTCCAGCCCCAACGCTCTGGGCTGCTTCTAACCTGAGAGGCAAAGGCCCAGGGGCACTGGCCCTGTCTTAGAAAAGCTGTCTGGATCCATTCAAGAGCAGTGTTTGGAAAAGCCTGGAGAGTCAGAATGCAGCATTCACCACCACCCGCATCCACCCAGCCCTGCGTCTGGCTGGCACCTGCTTTTGCCCCACCCTGTTCTCACCCACTGGGGCTGGACTAGCGGAGGTTTCCAGAGAGAGGGGGCTCCCTGCTCTCCAGAGCTGGCTGCAGAGTTGGGCCAGTTCCAAAACAGTGCCCTCACTTCCTTTCGGCCACCCCAACCCCTCCCAGTTCTGGAAGCTTCTGCCTTCCTCCTGGACTATTTTAGCAATCAGGTCACCCGTGGGCTCACTCTGAGCTTGTGGCCAATTAGAACCCACACGCCTTCTTCACAGAAATGGTGGTACCTCCGCCTCCTCCAGATCCTTCCAAAGTCAGGGTCCTCGGGGTGAAAACACAGAACGAGGTGGTGACCTGGTGGTCCTCCCATATTGGGAGGTGGGGGGGTGGGGCTTGCTCAGGAACTAAGGCCAGGCACTGCTTCTGTCCCCGTCGTGGCCAGCGCCCTGCAAAGGTGGCTGCTGGCATGGAGGGAGCATTGGTCACAAGGACGTCGGGGTGGCCTGCACATCCGTGTGTTCCCACACGGTGCCACGTCAGTGCTGGAGACACACGTCCCTCACTCTGGTCCTCACCGGCCCCAGGCAGTGAGCTGATGCTCATTTGGAGGGGAGCTGAGTGACCTGTCAAGGTCACCGTGCTGGTGAGCAGCAGGGCCGAGATGGAGCCTGGGGAGCCCCAGCAAAGCTCAAGTCCACCTGGGCTGCCCTGGCGTTTCCCTAGGGCCTGGCAGACAGTGGCAGCCGGCCCAGCTGGCAAACGAGTTCTCATGAAGCCTGGGAGGCTCTGCAGCCCTGGTTCTACCCAAATAAGAGGTTCCCAGGACCCCACGAAAAGCCCAAAGCCCCCTGTGGCCCGTGTGTTCCACTCAGAGCTGCTGATTACCTACTGCTGCTTCTGCTAAGCCCTGGCCAACAGCAGGTGGAGCCTTCTGGCCTAAGACCCGCCCCCGCCCCCTCCCCGACACCTTGGCTTCAGGCGGAGGAATGTGAGCCAGTTCCCATCCTTCCCTCCCCCAGGCCTCTGACTGACCACAGGCCTTTCCTGGCCAACGCGGAACCAGGTACTGGACCAAGAGCAGATCCTCGGGAGCCTGCAGTCCATCCAGGAGGAAAAAAGATAACAAACATGCAAACAGAAGGGCTCTCCGTGATTGTGTAATGGAGGTGCAGCGGGGGTGGGGGGCAGGGCAACTGAGAGGGGGTGGTGAAGAGCTGCGGGAGGAGGGATGCAGGGGCCTGCGGCCTGGGGCTGGGAAGAGCTTGGCACCATCCAGGAACTGAAGGAAAGCCAGTGTGGCTAGGGCAGCTCAGGCCAATAGGAACAGAATGCGAGCCACACATGCAATTTACAATTTTCTAGTAGCCACAATAAAAAAATAAAAAGAGGGAGTTGGCATGGGGTCTCTATCCAGGCTGGTTCCACCACAGTTTCCTTTAAGATCACACCGACCTTGGACCCAAGGCTGCCTTACGAAGTACACAGTGTTCCTGAAAGTACACCTTTCACAACAGTCTTATAGTTTGCAGCAGAAGAATGTAAAGTTCCTTCAGCAACAAGTACACTTATTACCAATGATGGGACAGGAATAAATCCTGCACAGACAGCTGGGAATGCTTTTCCAAAGCATAGTTCAGAACTGTGAATTACTCCTATAGATCGCGTTGGAAGTTGTTAATATCTGCTACTTGGAACATTCAATTACTTTTCAGAATAAATATTGGTATTGTTGTAAAAAAAAAAAGTAAAAAGAAATAGGTGAACTTCATTTTAATATTTTATTTAACCCAATATATCTCAAATATTAATATTTCAATGTAGAATCAATATAGAAATTATTATTATTATTGGCCATGCCATGTGGCTTGCGGGGGATCTAAGTTCCCTGACCAGGAATGGAACCCAGGCCCCCTGCACTGGAAATGCTGAGTCCTAACCACTGGACCGCCAGGGAATTCCCAATATAGAAATTATTAACGAGACATTTTACATCTTTTTTGTACTACAGCTTCGAGATCAGGTGTGTATTTTACATGGATGCGCACATCTCAATTCAGACTGGCCGTATTCCAAGGGCTCAGCAGCCCCGTATGGCTAGTGGCCACTGGTTAGGACAGCACAGGACTACGGGAGGGTGAGCAAAGGGGAGGAGGTGTGAGATAAGGTCAGAGAGGTGGGCAGGGATCACCTTGGATTTATTCCAGGAGTTTCCGGAAGCTGTGAGAGGGCTTTAAGTAGGGGCGTGATGTGATTCACTGCTGTCTTTACAGGCTGACTCTGGCCATCACTTGGAATGCTTTGGAGCAAGTGAGTGAGGTCAGTTGCCAGACAGACACCCAGGTCGGGGCTGAAGGCGGCCTGGGCCTCATTGAGGGCAGCCATGATGGAGCTGCAGGGGACACTGAAGAGACCATGGAGAGGCAGAGAGACAGGGAGACAGGACTTCCCATCTGCTTTTTTTCTTCCTCTCTGCCAAAATTCCTCCAAAGTAACCCTGTCCTCACAGTTGCCTTCCTCCCAGGAAGAGATCTGCGTGGTTGCTATTTAACAAAGCCTACAGGCGCTCAACCAGAAACAGTTTGCCAAAGGCCCAGAATTGAAAAGGCTGCCACTTTCTGTGTCTCAAAGAATCACTGCATTTCTGAGCAAGAAAAGATAAATTTTCTAGATGCTCAGTATCACCTAGCAATGAGATGATCTCTGGGGCCAGCCTGCCTGCGTTTCAATCCCTGCTGTCCCTCTAACAAACTGCGTGACCTTGGACAAGATACTTAACACTCCTGGGCTAGTGTTTCCTCACCTGTATTCCAGAGGCATTAATAATCTCTACCTCTGGGGTGACTGGGAAGAGCAAGTAGGTACATACCTATGAAAGTGGTTAGCACAGTGCCTGACACATATGAGGCACTCATTGCATGTTATCTATCGTAATTGTTGCTGTTTTTGTTAACAGATGAGATAACTAAGGCCGAGGGACAGGAAGGGACCTGCCCAGTGTCAAACAGTAAACCTGCGGCAGAGCAGGAAACAGAATCTAAATTTTCTAATTTCTGGCTCTTACACGGAGCCATCTCCCAATTGGAAATGCTGGCCATCCCTTCGTTCAGACAGTTACCATGTTCTCCCCATGTGCCAGGTGCCATGCTGGTACAAGCCCCATCTCTACAAAATCAAGGCTTTCCAGTTCGGAAGGAAAAAGCTCTTTGTCAGGGTGAGAAAGGTTTTGTTCAGTGCAGGCAGAGAGACACATGCTAATAACAGGGTGATAACAGGGCAGTCAAAACAGCGCTGGCCCGAGAACTGGGAGACGCCAGGCTGGGTCGTCTCTGCCTGAGCTGCTCTGTGATGTGGGCAAAGGGCTTCACCTCTCTGATCTCAGCACTCCTGGCTGCGAGGCAGTGGACAGACGTTAACACGCACCTCCTCTGTGGAGCCCCGAACTCCAAAGCGTTCACGGCCTGACTGGGGAGAAGGAATGAACTACCAGTCAGACTGGGATGTGGCCTCCAAGGACATGGGCCCTATGGCTCAGATTTTCTGGAACATTCCTGACTGACCGACCCTTTTCATAAGAGCCATGTGTATACTGGCCCACAAATCCTAGTTTTTAAAAAACAATCTGTCACTATAATAAAATTATGAGAGTCTGGTTCACAGGATTTCATAAACCAGCAACATTTCTAAAGAAACTTTAGGGAACTTGCAAAGGACTGACAATTTGTTATTTTTCCAAACAAGGCCCTTAAAACCAAACAACAAATGGCACTGGGAAAAGTGGATATCCATGTGCAAAAGAATGAAACTGGACCCTTATCTTCCACCCTACACAAAAGTCAACTCAAAATGGATTGAAGACTTAAATGTAAGACCTGAAACTATAAGACTCCTAGAAGAAAACATAGGGGAAAAGTTTCATAACAATGGTCTTGGCAATGATTTCTTGGATATGACACCAAAAGCACGGGCAACAAAAGCAAAAATAGACAAGTGGGTCTGTATCAAACTAAAAAGCTTCTGCACAGCAAAAGAAACAATCAACAAAAAGGCAACCTACAGAATGGGAAAAAACATTTGCAAACCATAAATTTGCAAACTATATATATGATAAGAAGTTAATATATAAGGAACTCCTACAACTCAATAGCAAAAACCCAAATAACCAAATTAAAAAATGGGCAAAGGATCTGAACAGACTTTTCTCCAAAGAAGACACAGAGATGGCCAACAAGCAAGTGAAAAGGTGCTCAACATCCTTACTCATCAGCTAAATGCAAATCAAAACTACAATATGATATCACCTCACACATGTTAGAATGGCTAATATCAAAGAGACAAGAATTAACAAGTGTTGGAGGATATAAAAGAGAGAAACCTTGTGCGTGTTGGTGGGAATGTAAAACGGTGCAGCTGTTAGGGAAAACAGTATGGAGGTTCCTCAAAATAAACTGAATACCATATGATCTAGCAATCCCACTTCTGGGTATATACCCAAAAGAACTGAAATCAGGATCTCAAAAATATATTTGCATTCCCATGTTGACTGCAGCACTGCAATGGAATTGGAAACAACCTAAATGTCCACTGACGGACGGATGAAAGTAACCAAGATGCTGTATATACATACAATGAAATATTTGTTATTCATCCATGAAAAAGAAGAATATCTTGTCTTATGCTACAACACAGATGAAAACATGAGGACATGCTAAGTGAAATCGGCCAGTCACAGAAGGACAAATCCTGCATGATTCCACTTATATGAGGTATCTAGAACAGTTAAATTCATAGAAACAGAAAGTAGAAGGGTGGTTGCCAAGGGCTGGGGGGAGGAGGAGATGGGGAGTTGCTATTCAATGGGGGTAGAGTTTCAGTTATGCAAGAGGAATAAGTTCTAGGGATCTGCTGTACAGCGCTGGGCATCCAGCTCACAATACGGTGTCATACACTTCGCATTTTGTTATGGGAGTGGAACTCATGTTATGTCCTCTTTAACCACAATAAAAAAACAAACAAAGTACCTTCTGGAAAGGACATCAGAACACCAAAAAACAGGAAAGCTATCATCTCAGAATAAAGAATAGTCCTTCAAATTAAATAGCTTTAGTTTTGTGGGGGAAACAGACCACAGGGTGTGTGTGTGTGTGTGTGTGTGTGTGTGTGTGTGTGTGTGTGTGTGTGTCTTGCTTTCTCCTCGCCCCTGCCCCCTGCCCCTGCCCATTTCTCATCACACTAGACCTTGCGTCTGGAAGTCCAGGGGAGGAAGCCATGGACGCTTCCTCCTCTGACCAGTGCCCCGCGCCGCCCCCGCCTTCTTCCTTCAAGCCCACAGCACTTTGCACACACAGTTGTAGAAGAATGCTTCTCTCACTTATTTGGGGCTGGCTCTGCATCTTCCCACCGGGCTGTGAGCTGCGGAGGGCAGGATGCCTCCCACCCCTCTGTCCCCACCCCCATCTAACTGGTACTGGCACCGGGTAGGGGCCTGGCACACACTGTTGGGTGGAAAGTGGATTCTGACTGGACCTGGGGAGGCAACGTGGGCATCAGGCCCAGGAGACCTGAAGGGCTTAGGAAGGGAAGAATGGAAACCATATGGAAGGATTGCCCCTAAGAGAAGCCCGCCCAGCCCCAAGACCCCTCTGTCTCGAGGACTGGGTACCTCTGTCCCCCCTCACAGCCTGGGGGAGGGTGGGGAGAGGCAGCGGGGGATAGGGGTGGAGGTGGGGAGATGCCCTGGAAAGATTCATTCCCGATAAGGCCCAGGGCTGGGACGAATGGCAGGAAGAGGCTGAGCCGGGACCTCAGAACCACAGACAAGCTGGGAGTTGGGAGGCCCGGCCCCTCCTGGGCCAGCCCCGCTCCCTCTACCCGCTCCCCTCCGCGCCGGCCCGAGGTGTCTCAGCCCCAGCAGCCAACCAGAGGGAGAGCAGAGGGCGGAAGTGGCCGGCTCTTTAGACCTGGCTGCCGGAGGTGGACTCAATGGCCAAACGCTCCCCACATGGCAGCCACCGCGGTCCCCCAGGCCCAGAGGCCCAGGTGGGGCGCCAAGGGACATGTGACGGTCAGATGGCAGCTTCAGAAGCACACACTGGTCCTTCTGCTTGATTTTCACCCAGTCACTCGCTCCCCTGCTTAAAACCCCTCACGGTCACTCGGTGACCTCAGAATAAAGACAGGCTGGCCAGCTGTAGGCTCCCCTCACCCTGCTCATCCGTGCCTCCTGCCCCAGCCACTTGGCTCTGTTTGCAAGTAGGCGTTTATTTGTGAGATTCTTCAAGAGCGCAGGGACACATCTGCTTTTGCTCCTGTGGCGTCCCCTACATGGTGCGGAGAGCCTGACCCCGGTAACCACGCAAGAACTGTTTGTCGGTGGAATGAATGAAGAAGCTGGGGAGGAGGGTGAGGCTGTGGGGCAGCCAAGGGTTTGGAGATCAGACATGCTCGGGAAGACCCACTGGCTGTGTGACCTTGGGCAGGTCCCCAGCCTGGCAAGCCTCTCCCAGCTTTTGCTGGCTCAGCTCACCCACCTCTGAGCACAAAGCAGGGATCACGCTGTTCAGAGAAGACTGAGGACTGAACCCAGGCACCTGGCAGTGGAAGGGCAAAGTCTTAACCACTGGACCCCCAGGGAAGTCCCTTTGTTTCTTTTTTTAAAAAAATCCAGCCCTTTCATTTTATGGACAGAATGCTGTGGGTGATGTGACCCCCCCGCCCCGTCTCATCTTGATGTTCATGTTTATCTGAACCAAAAAGGGAGTGCAAATTGGTGCAAACTATTTTGGAAAGAGACTTAGATGTCACCTGCCTACACGCAAAATGCTAGTAGCATCCACCAACCCAGCCCTGTGCTTCTAGGAACTTGTCCGGAAGAAAAGTACAATACATTGTTTTAATAAGGGAGAAAAAAGCAAGTGGGAGAATTTTCAGTATTTTTAGAACTGACCACCAGGAGGCGCCTTTGGGTCAGGGGCTCGATCAGGTTAGCCCAGAGCCCCTGGACTTAAAGGACAAAAATGACAAAACCCAGTTCTTCTCTAAGGACGTGCCAGTCTTACTTCATCGCACCCTGGGAGCTTTTGTTACAGACAATATCTACGTGTTTTGTGTCCTCTCTGCCCTTCCTCATAAAAGACTCCCCTTACCAAAAAAAAAAAAAAAAGGCAATTTTAACTCTTACGTTCTAATATTGTTCTGCTGGGCTTATTTCTGTCCAGATCTTCATCTCTCAAAGCTCCCCGGTCAGAATTCAGTTTGTTAGAATTCAGAACTTGACTTGTGCAATGTCTTTCATGAGCTTCATGACAAATGGGTGCTACGGATCTTGTTATTCCTGTGAACAGGTGGGGAAACCAAGGTTGGCACAGCCCAGGCCGCAAAATATACGATGGCCCGGAGGAGAGAACCTGGGGCCCAGGGTAACCCAAATAAAGTCAGTGAGCTAAGCCCTGGCCTTGGGCTCAGCCCTCTAACCTCTCCTGCTGCCTCCTCTCTCTCTCTGCATTTTCGTGATGCCATGTCCCTGGACCCAATCCCTCCTTCCCCTTCCGTCTGCTGGGAGCCTGCCATTTATCCTCCTGGTCTCTGTCTGCTGCAGGTTTGGTGCCCTCCTGGTGGGCCATGTTTCCCCACACTCCGCACACACACCCCAAGGAGTCCAGGCAAGGATTCCTCCCCTTACCCGAGGGGCTAAGATAAAGTCATGAACCCCCAGGCTCCTTCCCACCCCACATCCTCTGCTAGGGACCGCCCGCACTGCGTGGCCAGCCGGGGTGCTGGGCTCGGAGGGGGAGAGCAGGGGCTTGTCTCAGGTGAGCTAACGGAGAGGCCCACCGCTTGCCCTGGGGACCAGTCCTGCCCACCCAGCGACAGGAGGCGGGGACGCCTCCTCACGGGACCCAACCACCCACGAGCTACTCCTCCTGAGTTTCCAGGTGCCCAAGGGGCCTTCCTCCTGCCCCTCCCCCGAAGGCTCGGCGTGCCTCCTGCAGCCCCGTCCCTCACTTCTCAGTCACACTGTGCGTCAGGCACCCACCCTGGGGGCACAGGGACGCTCCTGGCCCGTTTCCGGCACTGGGAGGGCCTCTCTCTGGGCCTTCTTTCCCTGACTAGAGGATCCCCGGGCCCCTCTCAGCTCAGTGTCTCTACCCTCAGTGCAGTAGTTTTTCATTAAGCTCATCTTTCAAGGAGGAATTAAGAATTAAGAATCTTTTTCCTGGCCTCCAGGCTGCTTACAAGGACAGTTCATGAGGAACCGCGCTCTGAGCTGAAAAAGATCTATTTTGGAAGAGGTGAAGCCTGGAGGAGGAGGGGGCAAAGAGAAAAGAGGCAGTGACAGCCTCTAGTCTGGTCTCCCAGCTCCCTCTCTCCTCACCCCTCACGGGGTGACAGGAAGGCTCTTTAACAACACAATTGTGGTCCTGTTGTTCCTGCTTTATTTAAAATCGTTCCAGCCTTTGCCACCTTCCAGGAGGCCCCATGGGATCGAGCACATTCATTCAACAAATATTTATTTGGTGCCAAGTTCTAGGCTAGGGAGAGAAAGACAAGACAAGGGGCAGCACATAAACATACTGTTGCACCTGACGCAAGTGTCATAAGAACAGTGGGGCGGGAGGAGGCAGAGGCTGGGTGGTCAGGGAAGGCTCCTGGGAGGAGATGACAATGTGAGCTGAGACTTGCCTAACGAGGAGGAGTTGGCCCCCCAGAGGCCTCAGGAGGCCAGAGCAGCAGAGGGGGCGACGAAGAGGCTGTCAAGATATGACACAACAGGAGAAGCAGGGGCTGGATCGTGCAGGACGGCCTGACAGATGGGGAAACTGAGGCACAGGGCCAGGTGATGCACGCACGGCCCTGTGGCTAGTTGGCTGTCCCCACTCAAGGTACCCAACCCTCTCTTCAAACGGTTCTGAATCACCTGCGTCGGGTCCTGTGTCCACCCTGGGGTTTCCCAGGGCAGGGCTGCATCAGCCACCTCAGAGGACCAGTGCCTGCTGTGTAGTAGATGCTCAGGAGCATTTGTTGGATTGGATCTTGGCATCTCCAGGATGCCTGCAGAACAGCAGGGGCTCAGAGAGTATACAGGCTGTCCTGACACCGCCCTAGGCCACATAGAAGGCTCCCCAAGTGCAGCCCAACAGGCAGAGTCAGCCATGCGGCAGCTGCATCTGTGCCCACGGTCTGTCCTGGGCCTCACTGCTACCTGCTATTAGAGCTGTCACCAAGATGCGGGGGCTCGGAGGCGCTGAGAGCATTGTGCGCCCCCAAAGAGTTCTGAACCCAGCTCCTCACCCCGATTTCACCTCTGATCTGTGTCCCTGTAAGCCCAGTACTTCACACCTCAAGGGCGGAAGCCGGCAGAGCTGCATTTCAGGATGTCTTCGGTGATGTGGGGGCTGTTACTTAACCGGCTCTCCTCTCTACCCTGTTGGTGCCTGGGGAAGAAAACCCCACCCCATAAGCAGGTATCCAGCAACCACATACCAGGCACCTCCGAGGTTTGGGGCCTTCTACAAAGCTAAGCTGGGGGAGGTGCGATGGGCGTGGCTCACAGGTTTATCAGCTCTCACAAAGGAACAGAAACCACGGCTCAGGATGTGGCAGGTGTGAAAGGAAGAGGAACTGCATGAGCTGCAGCCCCGGCCAGCCCAGCTCGGCTCCTTCCCAAGGCCAACATTCTGCTTCTCCTAGTGCTACAGGGTTTACGAAGTGGCCACACCACCTGGAAGAAGATCCCAGGTAGAGGGGGCAATGCAGAGGAGTCCCAGCCGGACGAGCCCTGCCTCCTGTCCTCCCCCGGCTGAGACTGTCAAAATGTCCATCCAGGGGCTTCCCTGGTGGCGCAGTGGTTGAGAATCCGCTTGCTGATGCAGGGCACACGGGTTCGAGCCCTGGTCTGGGAAGATCCCACATGCCGCGGAGCAACTAGGCCCGTGAGCCACAACTACTGAGCCTGCGCGTCTGGAGCTTGTGCTCCTCAACAAGGCATGCCGCAACAGTGAGAGGCGCGCGCACCGCGATGAAGAGTGGCCCCCGCTCGCCACAACTAGAGAAAGCCCTCCGCACAGAAACGAAGACCCAACACAGCCAAAAATAAATAAATAAACATTTTTTTAAAAAATTGGATCATATATTCACCTTTCTCTTTAAAAAAAAAAAAAAGTCCACCAACAAGAATGGGTGTCGGCTGTGGAGTGCACAGCCCCAGAATTCTAGGACTGCACCATCTAGGAGACAGACGTAGAAAGAAGCACGTACAGTTCAGGTGCTCAGACAAAAGACCCATCAGGACACTGTCGGTGGGCGGGGGGGACGAGGGAAGTGGTCGTCTCCATTCCAGAGCAGCAAGAGGGGGACTGGGCGAGGTGTCACGCCTGCCACAACAACAGCTACCCCAGCAGCGACGGCTGTCACCAACCGGCTCACCATGGGCGCCAAGAACATACACTTGGCTCCATGTACTCCTCCCACAGCCCCAGAATAGCCACAGCCCCCATTTCAGAGATGAGGAAACCGAGGCAAGGAGGGGTGAGCGACTTGCCCATGGGCCCCCAGGCAGTAAGGGTAGGTCTGGAAGGAGGAAGCTGGCACGTTGGTTCCAGAGATGCTCCCTCAAGGTAACAGCGACAGGGCATCCAGCCACCAATGTGTTTAAACCTGCCAACTGGTTCCATCTTATTTCCAGCATCACCAGCCACCCTTGCTACTCTGCCCACTCTGGGCTAGCAGGGTGCGGCCTCTTCCTGGGGTGTGACACAAAGACCAGGACCAGGGGGCAAGCCTGACTTGGCCTGCAGACAAGCCTGGGAGGAGGAGACGGTGACCCAGATGCTTCTCAGCAGCTAGATTTCCTCTGCCCTCCAGAGGCTGCCTGCTCCCCTCCGCCCCCACTGCCTGCAGTCAGTAGCCTGCAAATTGCCAAGTGTTGATGATTACAGGAGGCCCAATCTAATCAACACCTGAGAGGGAGGAAGCAGGGTGGGTGCGTGCGTGTCCCATCACCCCGAACCCTTAGGACAGAGGCAGAACGTGGGTTATGTCCAGTTCTTTGAGGCCTGGGCAGGCCAAAGTCGCCAACCCTTCCAGGCCAAGCTGGGGTTGGGGCCAGCAGCGCCTCTCCTTCCCTGAATTGAGTGAGCCTCGCAGGGAAAGCTGAAGACCCACAGGGAGGTAGGTGCCCTGGTTGCCACAGCTGGCCAAGACTCTCAGGCCAGCCAGCGTCCAGCCCCTTTCAAAACTCTGGGCCTTGGCAAGGTGGTTTCAGGAGGAAAACTCTGGCACAGAGCAGGGATCTCAAAAGCAGCTAGTTTAAACCTCTCCTGGTCCAGATGGGGTAACAGAGGAGCACAGAAAGGGCACAGTTTACCCAGTACTATAAGGCAGGTTAGACTCAAGTCCCTGACTCCCGTATCCCCAACTTCTCACCAATAAGAGGGACCCTTCCTCCCAATTCACTTTCTTCACAGGCTTTCTCTCCAAGAGGCTGGAAGTAAGTGTAAGGAATGGCTTTGGGGCTGGGCAGACTGGTTTGAAGCCTCACTCCCCCACTTAATTGCTGTGTGACTTTGGGCAAATACATTTCCCTCTCTGAGCCTATTTCCTCATCTGTAAAATGGGGGAAATAATAGATGCTTCTTAACACTGTAGTAAGAATTCAGTGAAATAAGGTGTCCCTGGGATGGAAAGCTCCTCCTGGGCCCCTGACAGGCCTTCCTGATGCCCTGTAGGTGGTCAGACACTCGGTGGACTCCCTTCCTGTCTCCCTCTGTGATGGCAAATACACCCTAACTCAGAAACACACATTCTCTGCCAGCCTTTGAGACAGGCTTGAAAATCCTCCCCAACGCTGGCCACAAGCATGGGGCTTCTCTCTGGATGGTTTCCCTGATGGGGCGGTGGGG
>NW_020173068.1:4972309-5034035 GCF_003031525.2 Neophocaena asiaeorientalis asiaeorientalis
CTTTTGCTGCCCTGAGGTTTCTGAGAGCTTGGCCCCCAGCCCCACCCCCCAAGAGCCTCCCGACTGCAAGGGCCACTGGGTGGAGGGGTGCTTGGGGAGCAGCCTTCACCCCTTCACCCCTCCTACGGGTGGGCGCACATCTGCTGCAGGCAGTGAGGCGGGCAGTGTAGATGAAAGCTGCTGACAGCAGGCCTCTGAGGAGGAGTCTGGAGGGGAGGAAATGGGGGGAAGGAAAAGGAAGAGGAGGAGGAGAGAGACCGGGTGAGGCCTGCTCCCTCCCCACGACCCACCCCGGACAAGCTAAGAAAAGCTCTGGGGGAGAAAAACCGCCAAAGATGCACAGTTGCCCTCCCCAGCCCACCGAGCTGGAGGCCCTTCCTTCCCTGGAGCCAGCTGCCCCCGGCAGATTAGCATTTGGCTCCGGAAAAGCAGGCCCCACACACCAACCCACGGGAGGCTGCCAGCTGAGTCAGACTCTCTACCTGTCAGGAAATCATTCATAAAATACGACACCTGCCCAGCGCCCGCCCTCACCCCAGCCACTGTCAGCCACCAGCTCCACAACCACAGTGCCTCCAGCCCCCCCTCCCGCCCCCACCCCCCAGCCACTTTACACATTTCTCCTGGGATAGCTTGAAATAAGGCCGGCTCAGCCTCGGTAAATCAGTATTTACGGGTCGCCTGCCCTGGTGATGACAGCTGAGTCTAGAAGAGCGACAACTTCACTCAATTATGAACAAATGACAGTGACACAGATTCCAAAGCGTTTTCAGTGTCACGGCCATGCCAGTAGTCGGTACTTCTTTATCTTCAGTTTATGTACAGACAGCTGGAGGCTCCCAGGACACCTCACTAGACATAGCTAGACAAGGACCATGTGGCCAATCCTCCCACAAAGGAAAACTGGGGGCCCCAGGGGGAGGTGACTTGCCCCAGGTCACATGGGAGTTCAAACTCAAAGCCCACATTTTCAAAATGCAGATGATATTC
Source organism: Neophocaena asiaeorientalis asiaeorientalis (assembly GCF_003031525.2). NCBI lineage: Eukaryota > Metazoa > Chordata > Mammalia > Artiodactyla > Phocoenidae > Neophocaena > Neophocaena asiaeorientalis. Next base: position 4,973,300 of record NW_020173068.1, read on the forward strand.
CATGTTCTTCTCACTTTCCATCACTCAAACCCTGATGCGGTCCTCCTGCTGAAGAACTGGATCCTTTATCACAGACCCTTGTGCCTGGGCCCTGCTACCCTCGGCCCTCATCACACTCCCCCTTGCTCTCCTTCTGCAACCACTCTGGCTTCCTTGTTTCTCAAACACACCAAGCATGCCTCAGGGCCTTTGCACATGCCACCCCTTCTCCCTTCCATTCATTACATGTCAGGCTCCCTATCATCCTGCAAGACGAGGTTCCTTGTCACCTCGGAGAGACCATGAGAACCACCCCCCGCCCAGCATTATTTCCTATCCTTGCATGAAAACTGTTCCCATCCTAACCCATATTACAAGTTGGTCGTGTACTTCTTCACCTGTCTACTGCCTGTCTCCTCAGGGAGAGTAAGCCTGAGGGGTTGGTTCTACTCACCATGACGTCCTCAAGTCCTTGCACAATGCTTGGTACAAAACAGACCCTCGGTAAATATTTGTTACACGAAGAACTGAATGATTTCTCGTTGTGCGCAATCAGAACCCCTCAGGCTGACACTCGAGTCCCTTTATCCTCTGACCATACCACTAAGTTGAGCAGTTAAATTATCAGAATACGTCTTCCGAGTTTATTATTCTTATTCGGTGTTCGTGACAGAGAGGCTAAGAAGAGGCCTGGAGTGTGAGAGTGGTGTCCAGGAGTTGGGAGCCCAGGTAAAGGGCCACTCGGCCCCACCCAGCCAGGTAGGCACCCTGACAGCAGGACACTGTGGGTACTGTAGGATGGTGTTCTGTAAGACACTCTGAAACTGCTCTTATTTCTATTCTCTGTGCCCCCAAGAGTGGCAGAGAGTCATCAAACAATCGCTGCTTCACGAGAAGGGTTTCAAGCCGCACCTGGGTCACCCTTCTGATCAATCTCTAACCAGTGCTGACCCACCAGGACTCAGACCTACTTTAGAAGCCAAGGCAAATATATCCAAGTGACAGGATCAAGGGTTCTCAACATTATATGTACATTAGAATCACCCAGGAAACCTGTGAGAAGACACAGATGCCCTGCCCACTCTGTCCCACGCTGATTTCACAGGTCTGGGCTGGGGCAAGGCAAGTGCCCAGGTAGATTCTGATGCACAGCGAAGGCTGTCAGTGATTCCAACCCTGGCCAGACACTGCAACGATCTGAGCAGCTCTCCCCTCTGCTGCAGAGATCCTGACTCAAGGGCCAGGGGTTTTCAAACATTCCCCACGTGCAGCCAGGGTTAAGAACCACTGCCCAGATGCTTGCTTTCTAGACTGTTCTAGCTGACCCAAGTCAGGGGACCTGGCTTTTCTTGTGGGTGGTGGATGTTAGGTGAACACTGATTGAGTGCTTGCTATGGGCTGCACTGGACACACCCCTGCCCTTAAAACTTCCACTCCCACTCGAACTGGGAGACCGCTGTGAGGGGGGCCAGGCGGGGAGGCAGGGCACAGATGCTCCTGTCCCTCTCCTGCCTAACCCCTGTCCATGACTCCCTTTAGGACCAAGTCCTAAGGCTCACCTGGTAGGATCTGGTCCCTGACTATCTTCCTATCTCCTCTCCTGCTGTTCCCGTTCCCCAGCACTCACCCAGGGGCTCCTTCATCTTAAACCACATCCAGTTCTTCCACAAGCGCCACGCGACTTCCCACCTCCCTGCAAAGGGAGCGCCGTTGCCCACAGCAGTGCCCTCAACCCCCACTCACCAGACTGCTTCACTCCTGCTGGGGCCTCACCCACAGGGCCGAAGGCTCCATCCGGGCTCCTAGGGCATGTACTGCCCACCTCCTCCAGTGGGCATCTATCACACTGCCCTGGAGTCGCTGTCCATCTCCCTGAGATGGACATCTAACACAGGCACGTAAGAGGCTGGGGAGCAGAGGGTAAGAAAGGGCAAGTTGTGTTTTTGGCTTACCTTGGCTAGGTTCTAAAGACTTCTTAGAGAATGGACAGCCTCGGGCAGAGAGGAGACTATTCAGTACCAACCCAGGAACTAGAAAGTTGCCACAAGAATAGAAACCTAGGAATTGACAGGCTAGAAATCACCAAAAGATGCCTCATCACTTGGTTAAAATCCAGACTCTACCACATACGAGCTGTGGGCATTTGGGCAAGCTATTTAACTCTCTGAGCCTCAGTTTCCTTATCTGTACAATGGAGATAATTATCGTGCTAACTCAGGGCTGCTAAAAGCAATGAAACAAGCCAAGGTATATAAAGCCCTTAATGCAGCAGTGCCTGGCGTAAGGAATCACTCAGTGAAGGTTGGCAATTATCACCATTATTATTACTCACGGAACACCCGTGCTGAAAACGCCTTTAGAGATCATCTACATTAACTCCTGCATTTTACAGTCAGGGAAGAGGAAGGTCTCACTGGCTCTTCTGCCCAGGCTTGCAAACCCAGAGCAGGACCAAGCCGATGGGGTCTCCTCCTGGGCCACTGAGGAGAGCTGGGAGGGTCTGCTGGGGAGCACTTGATGTGCTGGCAGGATTCCAGCCGGACTTTCTAAGGACTTGGAGCCTGACAGTCCCAACATCTCAGCTCTGTTTCAGGCAAAATCACTGAGCATATTTTAGGATCAGCAAAAACCCACAATGCCTTTGGCTGAGCACTTTCCCTCTTCTTGTTGAAGCCCAGGGGTATTTTCTAGGAAATTGAGTCCATCTGTTTCTGATTCATTTGTACTTATCTCATCACCAGGCTGTTTTGTAATAGCCCTTTGATGTGAAAGCAGCCTTATTCTATAAGCCTCTCTAAGCCTTTATTTAGTCAACAGTAGGTAAACGGGGCTCTCCAAAGAGGCCAGAGGCAGCTTCCTCATCTCGCTCAACACACAGGCCATGTGAGGCCTGAGGCGCGGCCCTGAGACCCCTCTCTTTGGGCCTGTTAGGGCAAAGCGACCACTCCCTGACGCCGGCCCAGCCCCCAGCACCTGGGGCGTCCTCCTGCTCTTCCGCAGCTCACTGCCTGTCCGCGTCAGTTTACGACTTCCTGCGTGTTGCTGGAGCTGCTTGGTTTCAATTCCTCAAGGGTGAGCGGCCGGTCTCCCCCTTTACGGCGCCCCTACCACCCGGCCCTGTGCAGTCACAGGGACCAGCACTTCCAAACCAAAAACCCACGGGAGAGGTCTAACACGTGTCAGGGTCCATCCCCAAAGGGACAAAGGGGTGGAATATTTGAAGGTGGGGCTGCCTGGAACTTAGCCGGCAGCTCAGAGAACCGCTGATTGAACTGGAAGTCCCAGAGTACAAAGGAGAGAGTCTGTCTCCCCTTCCCTCTGCCACCCAGACCAAAGTACCCGTGAAGTCTCAAACCTGCCTGCTTCATTCAGCAGGATGAAAAATCGAGGAACCTCCCAATCTAAGGAAACGTACGTACGAAACTCTTCACTGAGTTCAAGGCTGAGTCACAAAGTGCTCCTGAAGGGAAGCCAGGATGTTTAAGGGGATGTCCCTAACTTTGGGCTGGCTTTCAAGGCTCCACAACCCAATCCACAGGCATCTCTGTTAGAGGCAGGATCTTGGAGGGGCCCAGCGGGCTGGCAAGACCCTGTGTTTATTAAAGACATAGTAAGCAGTCTCTCAAACGCAGGGGATGGTGTAGCCCAGTGGCCTCAAATGCAAGCGTGTATCACAGTCACCCTCCGAGGGCTGGTTACCGCGTAGAGCACCGGGTCACACCCTCAGAGTTCCTGACCCAGCAGGTCTAGAGCAGGGCCCAAGAACCTGAATTTCTAGTGGGTTTCCGGGTGATGCTCATACTGTGGGTCCTGGGACTGCACTTTGAGAACCACTAGTCTAGCCACTCATTGAGTCCCAGGGTGAGAATCTCATGGGTGGAGGCGGCTACCTACTGCCAATGAATGTGTTTCGTTTCCCCTTTTCTCTGAATACTGGGCTTAGTACTAAGCTAGTGAGGGGCTGGCAGCGCAGGCTGTGAAGCAGGCCTTGGGCCCCATGCCCCACAGAGAGCACCTCATTCGGTCCTCACAGTTACCCCGCGAGGTCGACACTATCTCCATTTTACAGATGAACTGGAGAGGAGAAGGGAAGCAACCCTCCTCAGGGCCACACACTACTTAGCCCAGGAGCTCGCGCACAGCAAGAGGTCAACATATTCTCACCCGTGAACACAGATGGTTAAGAGACGGATTTGAACCCAAATCTGACTCCAAAGCTCAGACTCATTCTACCACATTAGCAGGAAGTATCAAAGGAGGTAATGTAAGCTCTCGGAGGGAAAGGACTAAAGCTTTTCTCTATTTCCTTCCTCCCTCCCTGCCCACCCCCCTTCCCCTCTCTCTTTCTTCCCTCTCTTTATGAAAGTAGTGATCTGACTAAAGCTTTTCTGAACCTCCTGTCAGGGCTCAGGGTCTGACCTAGTGCAGCAGAAATGAAAAGCAGTGTTGAGGAGCTGGCCCCGGAGGGGCCACAGGTGAGAAGTGGGACCACCTGCCAGAGGAGTGAAGACAAGGCCCAGGTTATGGGCCCAGATCAGCCCCAGGGAATCACCAGGGCCTCATTAGGGACAAGCATCTAGAAATAATTCAGGTAGTTGGGGTGGAGGAAGTTTAGTTGTTTTGGTTGAAAAAAATATATTTTTACCAAAAATAACCGATGTTCTTAGCAATCTGGGCGGGTAGAGAAGGAGTTCTCTTTGAATTTTTTAACTGTGCACCTTTCATGTATTATCTCTATAAACAGAGCACACTAACGGATGCTTACATTGAAAAACTTAGAAACTACAGATAAACAAAAGAAAAAATTCAAAACCTGTAATTCCATGACCTGGAAATAACCACTGATAATGTTTTCCCTTAATTTAAAATTTTTTTGAATTAGTTTTTATTGGAATACAGTTGCTTAATGTTTACGTTTATACCCATTTTATCTACTTACTAGTTTATTTCTATGTAGACATTTTTTACAAGAGTAGGTTCACCTTGATCTTATTGTTTTGTAGCCTCACTTTTTTTTTTTTTTTTTTTTGCGGTCCTCGGGCCTCTCACTGTTGTGGCCTCTCCCGTTGCGGAGCACAGGCTCCAGACGCGCAGGCTCAGCGGCCATGGCTCACGGGCCCAGCCGCTCTGCGGCATGTGGGATCTTCCCGGACCGGGGCACGAACCCGTGTCCCCTGCATCGGCAGGCGGACTCTCAACCACTGCGCCACCAGGGAAGCCCATAGCCTGGCTTTTTAAAGCAACACATCATGATCATGATCCTTTCATTGTCTTCAATATCCATTTCAATGGCTACATGCTCCTCCATTACATGCACACACCATAATGTATATAACTAATCTCTTATTGCCTGATACTAGATTATTTTCAATTATTTGCTATATTAATTTTAGTTTATTTTGGACTAGTACATTGTATTCATCATTGGGTTACCCATGGTTTGAAAGAGCCTCATTTGGATCAAGAGATGATATTTTAAGATTCCTCCTGTTTTAACACAGGCTGAGAAGTAAAACATTCATGGAGATGTTTCAGTGGGGGGTTGATTTTTGTAATACTTCTTAATTTAGGTAAGTTCTGTTAAAACCTTTCTAATTGGAACTTTATGGAATATGAATTGTATCTTGGTAAAAACCAAACAAAAATCCTTTCTAGTTGGGAGTTAGAAGACCAAAATTCCAATTGTTGCCATGTAACCTCATGCAGTGTAACCCTTGATGTGTCCTTTTTCTCAGATACTGGTGTAACAATACCCAACTCTCAGGGTGTCCTGAGCTTCAAACAAGATGGTGTGTGTGAAGGAATGAATGCTGTTGTCTATGCATAATCACCAAAGCAAGAAACAACCTACTCCATTGGTCACTGGTAAACAGATTTATAAACTGGGATGTATCTATACTATGGAACACAAGCCATGGATAAAAAGGAAAAAACTACTGACATGTCAATAACATAGATGAATCTGAAATACATTATGCTAAGTGGAAGAAGCTAGCCACACAAGGCTACATACTGAATTATTTCATTTATACAACATTCTGAGAAAGGTAAACTGTGGGGAAAGGGATCAGGTCAGTGGCTTCCAGGACTAGGAGTGAGGGGAGGGGACTGACTATAAAGACTCATGAAGGGATTTTCTGGGGTGATGGAAATATTTTATATGTTGATAACAGTGGTGGTTACACAACTGTATACATTTTTCAAAACTCATTGAACTGTACATTATAAAGGGTGAATTTTACTGTATGTAAACTATGCCTTAATAAATTTAACTCTTCGGCTTCCGTGGTGGCACGGTGGTTAAGAATCCGCCTGCCAACGCAGGGAACATGGGTTCGAGCCCTGGTCCGGGAAAATCCCACATGCCGTGGAGCAACTAAGCCCGTGTGCCACAACTACTGAGCCTGTGCTCTAGAGCCCGCGAGCCACACTACTGAGCCTGTGTGCCACAACTACTGAAGCCCCCACGCCTAGAGCCCGTGCTCCGCAACGAGAGAAGCCACCACAATGAGAAGCCTGCGCACAGCAACGAAGAGTAGCCCCTGCTCATGGCAACCAGAGAAAAGCCTGAGCACAGCAACAAAGACCCAACACAGCCAATGAATAAATAAATTAATTAAATTATAAATAAATAAATAATTAAATAAAATTTTAAAATGAAAAAAAATGACTCCGCTCAAAAAAACACAATATAGGGAATTCCTTGGCAGTCCAGTGCTTTCACTTCAGAGGGTGCGGGTTCAACCCCTGGTTGGGGAACTAAGATCCCGCAAGCCACGTGGCATGGCCAAAAAAAGAAAAAAAAAAGTATAGTACTGTCCAGGTATAAGGTATCATCCATCAGGCACTACCTATAGTACTTTTCACAGAAATTCTCAAATGCCTTTGTGAAACACGGCAAACGTAAAATAAAAAAAAAAAAGAATAAAATCTAGAAAAGACCAAATGTGCTCAGGAAAATATGTGTTGTTAGGCGGCCTTTTGGAACGGCCATTTCTACACTCTAGCAAATGCTCATATGTGAGGCAGCTGGTCCCACTGGGGAGCAGCTGACCACTTGTACTATTTGGGGGTTCTCCTTTCATCACCTGTTTGTTTGCTTATTTGTTTTTAACACCACCAGAGTAAAAAGAATCAACAGTGTCAGAACTGAACAGTGAACGCCTCCCCCAACCCAACCAGGACAGCTTTTGTCCTCCAGGGAAAGAATACAGGTAATTCTGGTTGATCTCCTCTTGGCCTGACCACTGCCATCTTAATGAACACCATGCTCCAAAAGTAAATAAAATATAAAATAAGAATAACCTGCAGCCAAAGACTAGGCTAATGGACAGCAGATTTCTAAGCAGAACAGAAACAAGAGGGGATCAGTACAAAGATGAAGTGCTAACAGTGAGAAAGAATCTGCTCAAACCTGCCAGCACTGCGTCAAAATCCCTGCCCCGCAGTCCGTGGCCCTGATCAATGCTGACAAAATTCCAATACAACCAAGGGACCGAAGTAGTTCCTGGAGTTCATAATGGGATCTGAACTACAGCAAATAGAACTGAGGATATAACCTCCTCTTGCACAGAAATAAGGTCGCTGAAAAGAAAGGGTCATCTATCTGTGTGCACCGCTTAGCACCTGCTCCCACAGGGCCCAGCGGAGCTCCGGCCCGTAGGAGGCGCTCCAAGAATGTTTGTGAGCAAGGCATTCAACTGCTCTTGGAAGATGGGTGCCCAGCCCAGCCCCCCTCACGGTAAAGACTTACCTCTAATCCATGTTACAACCGACCAACAGTCAAACCAACTTCCCCAGATTTATTCTTCTAAAGCCACGCAGGTTTGTTAACAGTCCTGCATGGAGGGTCTACACAGTCTCATTTCAAGTAACAACGGGGCCTATTACCCTGTTACCAGCTGGGGGTGGGGAGGAGTACAGCTGACTGATGCCAGGTGTTGGGGTTACTGAGCTGAAAAGCTTCTTACCAAGAAGCTCACATGCTAGTGTGAAAGAGAATTCTGGAAACAATTACAATAATTTGATAATGAAGAGCTCACCATTAGTTGAGCAGACATTGTGCTAAGTGATCTGTCCAATAACCTTGTGAGGTGAGAACTATACCCACTTTAAAACGAGGAAACTAAGGTTCTGAGAGGTTAGGCGCTTGCCTGAGGTCACAGAGGCAGTGAGCAGAGGGGCCAGGAAAAGAACCCAAGAGGTCTGACTCCACAGCCTGCACTCCTGGCCCCTGCCGCAGAGATATGAAGAAGACCTGAGACCTGGAGCTGTCAGAGGAGGCCCTCAGACCTGTCCTGGCCACTACATCCTGAAGCATGGGGGAAGCACTGCAGCCCGAGGGGAGAAGAGGCAAATGGCCTCATGGTGGACCAGACGCTGCGGTACAACGCGATGCCGCCAGGAGGCACGGGAGATGGAGCCCTGGGAGACACAGGCAGGGCCAGACCATGGGGCTTGGTGTGCAGGGAGTCTACACTTCACCCAGGCCCCCAGCAGAACCGTGAGCCTTTCGATCTGTCGGCCGACATGAGTCGCGCCCGTGAGAATGCTCATGTAGGGCCAGGCCACGCTGTAGAAGCTGGGAAATTGAAGACTGGGGAGGGGCCATCACAAAGCCACTGTGCCGGTCCAGTTGGGCAGGAGAGCCTGAACTGGGCAGGGCCAGGAGCTCCTTGGTCAGAATCCGCCCAGGGGAGCCCGGTACAGCTCTCGCAGAGCATCTGACACGGACCAACCCTGGACTGCTTGCTGGGCTGATCCCCCTCAGGTCTTTCAGGACCCCGTTTCTGAACCAAGCAGACCCCATGGTTCACAAGGCACCACAGACCACTGGCCAGCAGCCAGTTTCGATCTCTAGTCTCAGTTTCCCCATCTGTAATGCAAATGGATTTAACTAGATTGCCCTTTAGGTAGCTTCCTGTTCTGACATTCTGTGAATTCTTTTTATATTAGATTCCCATGGTATCAGGCAAACGAAACCTCATGGACACATTTGGAAGTTCTGTCCAAAGGCACTGATTTGCTCTTCTTTGGGACGTGTGGGCAGTAATCTTATATAAATTGGAACAATCTCTGAAGAGGTCAGTTTGGCACTGTCATGGTTTGGTTTGTGCGTTAACTTGGCTGAGCCACTGTGCCGGATGTTTGATCAAACATTACTCTGGATGTTTCTATAAAGGTGTTTTTGAGATGAGATTAACATTTAAATCAGTGGACTTTAAACCAGAGAAAAGCAGTTCCCCTTTGTAATGTGGGTGGGCCTCATCCAATCAGTTGAAGGTCTTATTAGACCAAAGATGGACTCCCCCACCTCCTCCAAGCAAGGAATTCTGCCAGCAGACTGCCTTTGGACTGGATCTGAAACTCTTCCCTGGGTCTCCAGCCAGCCAGCCTACTCTACAGATTTTAGATTTACCAAGCCTCCACAATCCTGTGAGCCAATCCTTTAAAATAAATCAGTCCTCTCTCTCTGTCTCTCTGTCTCTCTCCCTCTCTCACACACACACACACACACACACACAGCTGGTTCTGTTCTCTGGAGGACACTAATACCCACACTATTTATCAAAATTGTAAATGCTGGTTATAACCCATCCACACATCAGAATATATTGTAGCCACAGAAAACGATGCAGTCCCTTTAGGTACTGACATGGAAAGATCTCCAAGATATATTAATAATAATGTGTATAGTGTATAATCATCTGTGTAAACAACAAAAAAAAGAGTAAAAATTAAAACTCGTATTGCTTACCTGTGGGGGAAAAACTCTCTGGAAGGATAACTAAGAAATTAACAGCAGGGGTTACCTGCTGGAGGAGGGCAGTGGGGGAACTGAGTAATGGGAGACAGGGCAGAGGGGCTTTTTGCTTTATTCCTTCTATATTCTTTGATAAATGCACATATTCTTTGAGCCAGCAATTCCACATCCACATGTTTACCTTATAAATACACCCCCCCACATGTAAAATGGTGTATAAAATTCAGTTGTAGCATCGTTCATAAGAAAATAAGAATGGAGGGACTTCCCTGGTGGCGCAGTGGTTGAGAATACACCTGCCAATGCAGGGGACACAGGTTCGAGCCCTGGTCCAAGAAGATCCCACATGCCGCAGAGCTACTAAGCCCGCGTGCGCCTGTGCTCTACAGCCCACGAGCCACAACTACTGAGCCTGCACACCTAGAGCCCGTGCTCCGAAAAAAGAACAGCCACTGCAATGAGAAGGCCGTGCACCGCAACAGAGTAGCCCTCGCTTGCTGCAACTAGAGAAAGCGCACACACAGGAACGAAGACCCAATGCAGTCAAAAATAAATAAATAAAATATATAAATTTATATATAAAAAAAAGAATGGAAACAACCCAAACACCCATCAGCAGGAAAGCGGTTAAATAAATCATCCATTTGTTCAAAAAATGAGGCTGCTCTCTCTGTTCTGATGTGGAATGATTTCCAAGTGGGAAAAAGTGAGGTGCAGGACACGGTGTGTATACAGTATGCTACCATTCGTGTGGGAAGAAAAGTCAAACTCAGTGCCTGTGTATTTGCAAATGCATGAACACAGAATAAACTCATGACAGGTGTTCCCTCTGGGGAGGGGAACTAGGTAAGTGGGGAGTGGGGTGGGAGAAGGAATTACTCTACAATGTATTTTTTGAATCATGGGCATGTATAATCTACTCAAAAGTTTGGAAAATTTCTGAGGGGAAGGGGAGAGGTAGGAGGAGAACTTACGTGCCAGGGTGGTACTGAACACAAAGCATTCATCCACTCCGCTTTTTATGATGTTTTTAACCTCAGTTTCCCCTGAACTGATCTTACGAATTCCCACTTTGGACCACGGCAAATTTCACTGAAGACCCAGGGCCCTCACCAAAATCAGGAAGATAATTTTTTTTTTTTTGCGGTACACGGGCCTCTAACTGTTGTGGCCTCTCCCGTTGCAGAGCACAGGCTCCGGACGCGCAGGCTCAGCGGCCACAGCTCACGGGCCCAGCCGCTCCGCGGCATGTGGGATCCTCCCGGACCAGGGCACGAACCCGTGTCCCCTGCATCGGCAGGCGGACTCTCAACCACTGCCACCGGGGAAGCCCAGGAAGATAATTTTTGAAGATAAGAGCACTAGCTCTCTGAAAGGCAGGTGACTCTTTAATCCATGCATAGAGACGGCCAGATGCAGACCTGTTCTTCAGAACCTTTTTTATTCTTCTTCTAACCACCAGAGAAGGTCAGCTTGAACCAAAACAAGCTGAAATCGCCTCAAAAGGCCCACCTCATTACACACAACAGGGCAAAACCTGAAGTGAAGCCTCAGTTTTTTTCAGAGCAGACCCAGCAGGTATTCTTACACAGGTGTCCACTAAAGACTGATCAGCAAAGCACCACCACCACAAACATACAAACTCCGCTGGGGGCTCCCCCGTGTGTCATTCACGGAGTCCACCTCTTCCTCAGCCATAAATAAGTCCTCGTTCTTTTGCGGGGGAAGGTCATCAGTGCGTATCTTGAGCGATAGACCATTTGTTTACTCTGGAACTTTGAAAGGGAGGTGACTCGACTTATTTCCTCCCCTGCATCTGAGATGCAATCGCTTCTCTGAATATCTAAACCGTGACCTGGGAGATAGGTCGTGGAGGGTCCCTCAACAAAGACTCTTCAGGACCAGCCTATCAGGCTCCTTAAGTACTTAATCCTTTGTTTTTCAGAAACCTTTGCACCTGGGCTCCCAAGAGGCAAGCAGGCCCAAAGGAGCGGCCACAGGCCTGGGAGCGAGCGGCCTCTCTGAGCAGTCATGGGGGAGGAGGAGGGGGCAGGGAGGGGGCGAGGTGGAGATGCAGGGGGACAGAAATCAGCTGAAACACTCCATGCTGGTTCTGACTCGCTCCATCTCGTGCAGGAAGCTGTAGAACTGAGGCAAGGTTAATTCTGGGGAGAGAAAATGCAGCTTCAGGTGAGTGTTTCCAACTCCACAGAATCATCCAAGAAAATGAATTTCCACCCGGAGACTTTCTTTTTCTTTTTTGCTTTAGTACCTCTAAGCAGTTCTTGACAGGTAATTGATCACAATAAAGAACTGAAGCCTTAAAAAAAAAAAAAAAGAACTGAAGCCTTGAACATAGAAAGTTCTCAGCTCCACAAAAAAAAAGGAAGGGGGGGATTTAAAATGGCATTAACTCCCCAGCACAAAGGGATGAAAGGGGGTCATTCAGGACAGTAGTGGCTCCTACAGCAAGAGCTTCTTGCTCTTCGATATTCGCCATTCCTACCTCACCCTTTCCCTTTTGCAAAAAGGTCTAAAAGTCTTCAAACTGTGGGGTCTCCAACCTGCTGATGGCTTATTATTTATGAGAGCAAAGGCAGCAGAATGGTGACTCCACAGCTTGGTTATGACTTTTTCTTCTGGAAAAATGATTGGTGGCGGGCTTCACAAGCCCAATGACTGAAGAAAACATGGAAAAAGGGAAGGAGCTCTAATGGGAATTTGGACTCACCTATGTATAAATTTTCAGTTTGATTTCCTTTCTTAACCACCAACTTTAACTGATCCAAAAAGGAAAAAGAGAAAGAAAACATTTAAATTAAAATGATGACAACTGGGCAAAGAAATTCCTGAAACTTGAACTGCCACGTAAACATCAAAGTATCCAGCATCTCACTTGAGAGTTACTAGGGAGCAGTCTGGATCGTCCACCACCAAAACTTCTAACAATTTCCACGATTATATGAATAATCAAACTTTCAAGAATAATATCCCGATCCTATTAATCTGAAAGTAAGCGTGTTAGTGACTACATCTTTGGCTGACCACATTGCTCTGAGATACACAAGGCACTGGATATTAAAGAAACCCGATGTAGATTTAATACCAAGTCAAAAATCTCCCAATTTTCAGAGATCAGGAGAAGACTTACTTGTAAAAAAATACTTCCCACTTTTTCCAGTTCGCTGCTCCCAGACGTCACTGTGACACAAAAGAGAAAACCAGTAAGTGACTGGTTGAGGACTCACCCTGAAGACCCCAATCTTGTAAGTTGTACAGCAGAAGCCATGTGGGGGCCAGCAGAATGTGCTTTTCAGGAAGTGAACTTATTGAGACCCGCGGATAGGAAGAGCTGCCGAATGTTGACAGCGACACAGAGAAGCAGGTGCTGGACCCAACAGTCTTGGGGGACCAAGGACACCTCTTCCCCAGCAAAGTCATCTGAAAGCCCCTGCCACCCAACCCTACATCACCCAAATGACCCAGGACTGGCTCTAACTAGTTACCTCCAAATGTCCACTCCATATCTATAAGCTGGTTAATCATCAGAGTCTGACCTATGGCCCATCGAGCAAGGGTGGGGGCATTCTGTTTCCACTGGAACAAAAGCAAAAAGCCAAAGTCATAACAATGGGAAAAAATCCCCCCTCTTCATTCCGCCCCCAACACAGCATGTTTAGTCTTTATACAGACAGTGGTAAGCATGCAGAACGAAGGGCTCGGCCTATGTGCACAGATCTGGGGGCTGGGGGGAGTCAAGAGGGGCAGGAGACAATTTAAATGTTTTCTTTTATTCCAAGATTTAATCCAGGTTGGAACAAAAACTGTATGACATTTATATTCAGTCAAATCAGAGGGAAAAAAATTAGAGATGCACTGAATAGTGCTGTTTAAAAGCTACATGTCTGTCATTTGCATGAAACCAAATGAAAAACATTAAGCTGGGAGATGACACATGACGGATGACTGACGGTTTTTCCTTAGTCAGCGTTTTCCATTTGTTTCTTTTCATGAAATAAAAGCAAGCGATCTTAATTAACCTTGATTAGGAGGAATTATGATACCTTTTCAGAAAAGTAAGTGGCTTTCTCCTCACTGAGACCTATAAGAGAACAGAAGGAGACATGAACACGGTGAAGGGCTGCAGGGCCTGTCACCCTGAGCAGCCTTGGTGGTCACCTACCCAGAGTTATGAAATCAGCCCGGACCTGCTCAGCTGTGAGACTCTTCTTCAAGGCACCTAGGAAGGAGGGGAGAAATCAGTCAAAGAGAGCAAATCAATCAATCAGCTAGCAGTAAGTATTTAATGGGCGCAACCTAAGTGACCAGGATGACAACAGGAATGAGCAGACAGCTCCATCTCAGTCCAGTCGGGGAGGAAGGCGCCCCCGAGACCCGGGAGAACGAGGCAGCACATTTTGGGGCTTTTTTGGGGCCACACACGTGTTGGCCCCTCCAGAAAGTATGGATGAGGTCAGAGCCAAAAGAAAAGACTGTATGGACTTGGGGATGGGGCACCTGATCTGAGGAAATAAGGCCACAGACTCCTGGAGCCAAGCAAGGGAGTTCAAGGTCAGACAGGGTGCCGGGGTAACAGCCCAGAGCTGCGCTGTGTGATCCATAACCATTGACCATACGTGGCTCTTTTTATTTATTTTTCTGTTTCTGGCCGCACCACGAGGCTTGCGGGGATCTTGGTTCCCCGACCAGGGATGAAACCTGGGCCCTCGGCACTGAAAGCGCCAAGTCCTAACCACTGGACCGCCAGGGAATTCCCCTCTTTAACTTTTAATGAATTAAAATTAAAGAAAATGTACGATTCTGTTCCTCAGTGCTCAACAGCCACACGGGCCCAGGGGCCACAGCACTGGTCAGGGCAGATCATACCACCATTCCCATCTACATACTGGCCAGCCTGCCGCAGAGATCAGCCCTCAGGAAGTAAACCCAGGTGGACTAAGCAGTCTGGCCTCTACAGTTCCCAAGTCACTTGCAGAGGGGCTATCAGGACCTGCCCCCAGGAGCCCTGGGAGCCCCCTCCCCGTGGGAGCCGCTTTGTCCTGCCTGCAGCCTCCCAGTTCCTGAGAACAAACTGCTACCAGCAGTCCGGGCTTCTCAACCTTTAACCCGCAGGCTACAGCCTCGAGTCACGATCTGGCAGCGGCTTTAAAATTTTCCACTTCTTAGTCTTCCAGAAGATGACTCATCAAAGAGTAAGAAGACATCCACCACCATCCAGGGAGGGCCCCGAAGTAACACCCTAAACCTGAGCCTCCGCCCCCATCGCACTCCAGAAAAACAACCCTAAAGGCTGTTGTCCCCTGCAAAATAAACCATGTCAACAAAGGGAGGAAATCTTTTATCTGCAAAATCAGACCGAGCAAGGAAACCACCGGGAAATAAAAAAGGCAAGACCCCAGGAAACCTTGGCCATAAAAGCTCTCCAAGAAGGCGGCTACATTCCAGACACTCCAAAGAACTCCTGGCTACCACGGGTGCTGCTCCTTAGTTTATATCCAGTTCAAATCCAATATTCTGTTTGATGATCCCAAAATATTCTGAAGTAGAGATTATTATGGTAACTTTTAATTTACCAGGAAGTTAAAGATCAGAATGATCAAGCTTTTGGGGGAGAAGATTTGGCAAATCCATAGTCAACGACTGCACTGCCAAGAACTCAACTGCAGCTATGCCCCCAAATACACTGAGATCTACGTGGGCAGCTCTTCAGCAATGTGGGCAGGAGAGATGAAATGTCAGCAACAGCACGTTGGTTTTGGTGCATCCACATAACCGCCTGGGCGCCGAGGTGATTTTGTTAAAACTTAGGTCAGACCATGTCTCCCCTCTGCTCAAAACCCTCTAATAGCTCCTGTTTCACTCATAGTAAAATCCAAAGCTCTCACAATGCCTGGCAGGATCTGGCCCTCTTTAGAACCCTATGCTCTCTCCCCTCCCTTAGCTCTTCTTGTCATTTGCTAGGCAGGTTCCTACCTCCAGGCATTTGCCCTTGCAGTTCCCTCTGCTGGGAACACGTTTCCTCAAATACGTACATGCTCACTCCCTCACTTCATTCTGGAATCTGCTTGAATCGCACCTCCTCTGAAAGGATCCCTGACCATTCTTCAAGTATACTTTTCTGCAGCGCATTTATAACTACCCAACTTTATGTTACATATTTATTGTCCATTTTCCCACTAAAATGTCAGTTTGTTGAGAACAAGGACGTGGTCCATTTTGCCTACTGCTGTGTCCCAAGCTCCTAAAAAAGTGCCTGGCGCTGTTCATTGGTTGGCACTCAGTAAGCACATACTGAATGAAAGGATCCATACAATGGAATACTATGCAACCTTTAAAAAGAATAAGGTAGCTCTTGATGTGCCTATTTGCAAAATATAATTGAAAGAAGAAAAGGAAAGGTAAGAACAGTCTGCACAGTGTAATCCCTTTTGCATAAATAAAGAAGTATATATTATCTATTCTTATTTCTAGCTTTAATTATATCCTTATCTTATAGCTAAGTAGACAGATGTGAGGCATATTTTTTCTGAACATATCCACAAAAAACTTAAGAGTGGATATCTTTTGGGAAAGGGACTGGGTGGGACTTTTTCTTTGTGTCATTTAAAAATGTTCTAGCTGCACGCTGGTTTTTTTATGTGAAGACAGTAAAATTGTGAGCCATTTTTGTTTCCTTTCTTGTACTTTCTATAATTAAAAAGAAATGTCCCCCACGCCAAGAAAAAAAAATTATATGAATTGCTCAGGGCCACAACAGCTGGCAAGTGGCAGAGAAAGTCGCTTACAGGCCAGAGGGTCCCCAAACCCAGGCTCTTTCCACTCTAGGTCATTCTGAGATGCTGTCGGGGAGGCGGTACCAAGGCCACGCCTTGACAGTGACTGACAACAGAGGCTACCAAGCTGCAGGGGCCAGAGCAAGCTCTCCGTCCTGATGTCACCTCATTACCTGGGGCAGGCAGGAGCCATACTTTAGAAATATACATATGTATATATATATTTGCATTGTGCTAGGCCTCAAGCCCTTAGCTTCTTTTTCAGCTTTTTCCTTTGGTGATTCCTTTGTCCTAAACGCAAGACAGGCCTGCAGCCTTGACCCTATGTCAGATAGAAAACTCTGAACTCCAGGCCTGGAGTCACCAGAACATGTCACTAGGGGAAATCTGAGAATGTCCTTTAAACACAGATAACCATCTGGGATGGTTTATAAAAGTCCTTGAGCTCCACTTTTCACTGGAACAGTTGCCTTAGGCAAACCCCCATTGCCATCAAATAGGACGGGTGACAAGACAAAGACAGAAGTGTATGTGAGGGTGAGGGTTTCAGGAAACAGTTGGAAAATTAGCAAACACTATTCTTCCAGCCAAAATCTATGTAAGTTTATTCAGTATAATAAGGGAAGCCCAAGCAACAGAACTAAGCCTTGGTGAAGAGCCCTGGAGGAGGAAGCAGATGGGAGAGCACAGTGAGCCCCATTCATTCAGCCATTACTGACCCTGAAGGCTGACCAGCTGAATCCACCCCTGTGAGGTTCACGGGGAAACAGAGGTCACGGTCACTGTACACAGATGTACTGAGCACCCACTATGTGCCAGCACTGTGCTGGACCCTGGAATACATCAATGAACTGAATAGGCAACAACCTCTGTTCTCCTGAGGCTCACAATCTTTTGGGAGGAGAAAGACCAGAACAATAATGTAACAAGTAGGTAAGCCATATAGAGTATTATTGAAAAGTGCCACAGAGAAAAGTAACAGAGCAGGGTAAGGTCAGGAACCCTGGGGAACTTAGTTCAACGTTTGATTAAATACCATTTGTGACTATTGTTCAGTGCCGATTATTCCTTTTTTGGCCCAGCCAGACAGACTCCTTTAGGAGTGGGGAAAGGGAGTTATCACCTTTTCTTAAAAAACAACCAGTTACTGAGTACCCACAAGGGCCAGATATCTTGCAATGTATTAAAGTAAAAACCACTTAAATTATGGCCCTACTGTGAAGTTATCTGTGATCTTTTCTAGGAGACAACTCATGATGATAATGACAATCAATCATCATACCAGCGGCAGTGTAGCTACCACTCATTATTGAAGCAAGCGCTTTACATTTATCTTTCTCCATTTTTTGGGAAGAAATGGTTTTTTTTTATTTTAATTTTTAAATTATTTTCTTTTAATTTTTTTGGCTGCACCACACAGCTTGTGGGATCTTAGTTCCCCGACCAAGGACTGAACCTGGCCCCGGAAGTGAAAGCGTGAGTCCTAACCACTAGACTGCCATCTTTCTCGATTCTTGCAACAATGTATGAGCTACTAGTATTAGCTCCATTTTATTCCTGAAGAAACTGATTGTCAGAGTGGTTAAGTGATGTGGCTCAAGGTCTCAGAGCTGTGAAGGAGCCACAGTGACAAGTGAGCACACAAGGGCCACCTAGGAACCGAATGCAAGGTGGGGGCCCTCTATTGGGATCCTGATGAGAACGCCACTTACAAATAAAATGTACGAGACAATGGGGAAGTCTGAACACTGACTGCATATTTTGATTTTAGATACGATAATTGCACAGCGACTTGATAAGGGGGAAAAAGTCCTTTATCTTTTAGAGATACATAACTAGGAACTGAATGAACTGAATGAAACGATATGATATCTGAGATTTGTGTAAAAATAGTCCAGTTTGGAGAGCAATGAGGAGAATTAGTGGGGCACAGATGAAGCAATTCGTCCATGGGATGATAAAGGTTGATCTCAGGTGGTTTTAAGAATTACATACTAAAAAAAAAAAAAAAAAAAAGAATTAAATACTTAGTAAAAGAAAAACATTAAAAACAACAAAAAAAAAAACCCAAACCAAAAACCCCACAACCTTTGAGCTAATCAAGGGAGGTTCTAGCAGCAGCTTTTCCACTGTAAGATCTTAAGTCACTTCCCCTCTCTAGGGCTCTGTTTCTTTATCTCCAATACAAAGATCAGACCAGATCAGCACTTTACAAAGCTTTTACTTGACCCTCCCCCTGCCCCCCTCCCCCCCTCCAAAAAAAGAAGAGGTCCATGGTTAACTGTTTCACAGATACTGGTTAAGCAGGTTGCTTTACTGCAGGACTTTTCAGAGCCTGAGATATGTTAATGTGTGTGTGACTCTCCAAGATTCCAAGGCTGGTGCGGGGACAGTATTTTATGACCCTGTCTGGCCACTGAAGTCTTTTCTGGATGAAAACACCAATCTGGGGAAGACTGATCTGAAGAGTTCTCGAGATCCTTTCAGCTCTAACAAGCTGCACTTCTACAGTGAGGTCTTACTGCACAAGCAGGACCAGGATGAGGGAAGGGGAAGAGAATGAGGGCCTTACACTTCAGACTAGATTGGGGAAGGCCTTGAATGCCAAGTTAAGGACTACAGAATTTATTATGCAAAACAAACAGTTGAGAGGAACAGCAGGGTCCAAGGATCCAAGTTGTACTATACTCCAGGGCAAACTGGAATCTGGGATGGGAGAACAGAAGAGGAGATGGTGCTGCCGTAACAAGGCATGAAGGGCTAAGAACTAGTTCTGGGATGGCAGCCTTTGGGACTGAAAAGAAAATGGCACATTGGGAATTCCCTGGCGGTGCAGCGGTCAGGGCTCCATGCTCTCACTGCCGAGGGCCCGGGTTCAATCTATGGTTGGGGAACTAAAATCCCACAAGCCGTGCAGTGCAGAAAAAAAAAAAGGAAAAGAAAATGGCACATCAGGCCAAGGGATGAGGAAGAGGCCAAGAGACTTACAAGCTACCTCAGATGCTTAGGAGATGCTCTGGAAGAAATGGAGAATCCAAGCAGAAAAACTCTGCAGGAAGAGAAAAGGCAGATTGCATGAGAACAAAAAGAAGAGTAAAAGAAATTCTTGAGAGCTACTGGGAAGTACAGCAAACCTGAGACTTCCATTCTAGAACCTGAAAAGCTTGAAAAGCTTTGGGACATTAAATAGTCAAGAGGTGTATTCAGATCCTCTCCATTAGATGAAGGAAGGAACGTTTTACCTGATGATCTGATATCGAGGCAAAGGACTGAAATTAACTGAACAATCAATAAATAATGCTGAAGTTCAGCAAGCACTGTACTAGCTCATTCATCCCTAATGCCAACACCATAAACTGCTCTTATTATTCCGTTTTCCAGATGAGAAACTGAGGCGCCAAGAGGCCGCTTTGTCCAAGGCCGAATAGCTACATTAGGTGATATGATCAAGACTCAAATCCAAGTGAGCTTGCAAAGCCCATCCCTGGAACTCAGCATACCTCAGTGTTCTCTGCATCTATAGAAAGCAGTCTGCTATAAACATGGATAATCAATCCTGCTTGAAGAATATACACCCAGCATCCCCTGGGAGAATCACAGGGTCTCCCAAGTTCAGCTCAACTCACCTAGCATGTACTAAAATCTCCTGCTCTATGTCTTCACTTTACTTGTGACTGTGGCTTAGGAAAGTAGTACAGACATGCCCCTGACTTCAAAGAACTGTCTGTTAGGGCCACGAGATAGACACACACAAAACAGCATGATCAACAGAAAACAGAATGATTATAGTCCAAAATGAGAGCTTCAGATAAAAGAACCTATCTCGGTTGTTGAGAGGAAGGGGAGCTCACCATGGACTGAAATGGTTTGGGAAGACTTTCTGAAAGAGGTAGAACAGAGGCTGGAGCGCTAGGATTAGGAGGGATTAAGGCAATCTGGCAGGATGGAATGTGGTGGGGAGCAGAGATGAGAAGGACAGGAAAGAATGGAGGCAGGGACACCAGACAGAGATCTCCTGAAAAACCAGTATCCAGAACAGCTCACAGGTTTCCCCATTCCTACAGGTGTAGGCTAGACAATGAGAATAAAGAGAATAAGTACTCCTGGTTCTGCACTCTGGGCACCTGTCCTACGAAATGCTCACGTAAGTTGAGAACATAGATTTCCTAAGGACGTTCACTGTGATATTGTTTCTAAGAGTGAAGAGTCAGAACTAAAATGTCCAGCAACAGGAAATGGATTAACTAAAAGAAGATACATTCAGTCCAAGGTACACTGCAGTCATCAGAAGAATGAAGTTGATGTGGAGAGATCTCCTTGATGTACTAGGTATGAAAAAATGCAAGCCGCAGAGCAATTCTATGGTTTATTATCATTTTATATATAAAAAGATATACACTGGACTTCCCTGGTGGCACAGTGGTTAAGAGTCTGCCTGCCAATGCAGGGGTCACGGGTTTGAGCCCTGGTTCGGGAAGATCCTACATGGTTCAGAGCGGCTAAGCCCGTGTACCACAACTACTGAACCTGCGCTCTAGACCCTGCGAGCCACAACTACTGAGCCTGCATGCCACAACTACTGAAGCCCACACGCCTAGAGCCCATGCTCCACAACAAGAGAAGCCACCGCAATGAGAAGCCCGCACACCGCAACGAAAAGTAGCCCCCGCTTGCTGCAACTAGAGGAAGCCTGTGCACAGCAACAAAGACCCAACGCAGACAAAAATAAATAAATAAAATTAAAAAAAAAAAAAAAGGATATACACCAAAATTATACTGTGATTATTCCTAGAGACAAGAGTGGGATGAGAGTAAAAGGGGATTTTCCCTTTGACTCTCCAGAGCTCTGCAGTTTTATTGAAAATTTATTTGAAATAAATAAATAAATTTATATGAAAATTTATTTCTGTGTTAAAAAGACTGCAAGTTCCCATCCAGCCTTGTGGTTCTCATGCTTTAACCTGCCATGAGGGCAAAGAGTGCAAGAACTGCACAAACAGAGGATCATAAAATTTCACAGCTGGAAACCTCAGGGATGTTCTGATCACAAGACACGGCAAAGGAAAGGATCTGCACTAAGATATAACAGAAGGCCCGACAGGAACAAACAAATCAAGCACCCAACTTTTTTTTTTTTTTTTAAGCACCCACCTTTTAATGCACCTTTGAGCTGAGATCTTGGGAAGATCAGCTTATTACTGATTTTTAAAATATGCAAACTGGGGATGCTGTTTTATCTCCTCTCAGGCCGGCTGACATTTATTCATTCCTTAAGACTGGGCTCAAAGGTCATGTCTCTCTTTAAATAAAATTAACTTTTAATTAAATTGCCAAATTAATTCTTGCAACTTTTTAGACAAAACATAGCTAAAAATAAACAATTAAAACAACCTGCAGTCCTACTACCCAGATAGAGCCACAGTTAACTTTTTTTTTTTAATGCAAAAA
Source organism: Neophocaena asiaeorientalis asiaeorientalis (assembly GCF_003031525.2). Lineage (NCBI taxonomy): Eukaryota > Metazoa > Chordata > Mammalia > Artiodactyla > Phocoenidae > Neophocaena > Neophocaena asiaeorientalis. The sequence continues at coordinate 4,995,284 of NW_020173068.1, forward strand.
TAGGACGGTGGCAGACAGTATTCAACAGAATACTGTGAAAGGTTTTCCGTATCATTACATTTTCCTCAACAGCATCTTTTTAAATTACTACATAATTTGAAAAATAAGAACCACCTTTTGCTGAGGTACTGTGCTAAGCATTTTATTTATGTTATCTTAAGTAATCTTCAAAACAACTCCATGCACACACCAGAAACCAGCTTAGATGGAGGGGACCAACTGCTGGGGGACGGCTGTTGCTAGGGGCTGAAAGAGATCAGGTACTTAGCCAAAGTCACACCACTTATCAAAGGCCAGACTCCCACTCAGGTCCTACTAACTCAAACTGAATTCTTGACCACCGTGATGCTCCCCTCTTAACAATGGACCTCAACTCGTTACACCAATTTCTAGCTGCTGGGTAATTTGATTGCTTCTAATTTTTATTTATTTATTTATTTATTTATTTTGCTTCTAATTTTTCTCCGTCATAAACAGTACTACTACGGACGGCCCTATAGCTCAACCTTTGTGATCACCTCCCTTCTGACTAGACACTTTCTCTGATTGCTCTAAGGCAAACCCTGCTTCTCAGACTACCTGCAGCAGAAGACCTACCTTTAAAATTTTTCAATCCATCATGGACTGATATTTTTGTAAAATACAATGAAAATTAATTCCTAGAACTGAAAAAACACATACAAAATATACGGCCCAAATGGTTACAATGGTCAGTTACATGTTTATGTATTATTTTACCACAGTTTAAAAAAAGCCCCATTTAAAAAAAATTAACAGACTGAAGAGACTTCATCAAATTGTCATAAAAGTTTCTAAATTCTTACTCTCAGTTTCTGCACCTATCATGCAGAGGACCAGATAAGTCTGGGCATGGAAGCTGGGATGCAGACCGCCGTAACACTCTCCTATGGCTATCCGTTTACCTGGCTTCCCTTCCTAGACTGCAGTCCCGCCCATGTCTGGTTCACTACCAAACGCTCTGGCTCAGTGCCCAGAGCACACTTGCCAACTCAGTGGATTGAGGGAATGTTCAAGTAATGTCTCTGGCCTTGGCTGCCGGGAGAGGCTACTCACCATTTGGAACCAGGAGGAGGCTCTTCACGATGCTTCTGAGGGGGCCGAGACTGATCTGGTTGGTGGTGGCAAATTCAGAGAGCTGAGCCAGAAACCTTTCCACCTGCAGAGAAGGGGACAGCACAAACCAGGCCTTCACTTTCTAAGCATCTCAGGACTGTAGGCCCACACTCGGGAACGCTCCTTAACACAAGATACTTTACCTCTTTTGGCTCAGTTAGGAAGTGGAAGAGTACTTCCGTCAGGGCTGAGAACTTCTGTGAAGAGAACACAGAACATCAGTAAAATTCTACTCCTGGGTCAGTGTTCCCACATCCCGTCCTACTACAGCCCCTTAAGAGAGAAGAGGAACACACAGATGTTGATACCTGTTTTGATCACCCTAAAGTTACAAACATTCATAATTTGAAAATATGTAAGCACCCCAATGTTCATTGCAGCAGTATTTACGACAGCCGAGACGCGTGAGCAACCTAAGCGTCCGTCAACAGATGAATGGATAAGGAAGATGTGGTACGTATATACAACAGAATATTACTCAGCCATAAAAAGAATGAAATCTTGCCATTGGTAACAACACGGATGGATGCAGAAGGTATTACGCTAAGTGAAATAAGTCAGAGAAAGACAAATACCATACGATCTCACTCATATGTGGAATCTGAAAAACAAAACAAACAAAAACAAACTCACAGATACAGAGGGGAGAGGGGTGGGGTATGAAGCGGGCTAAGGGGATTAAGAGGTACAAACTTCCAGTTACAAAATAAATTAGCCACAGGGATGTAATATGCAGCATAAGGAATATGGTGAATAATACTGTAATAAGTTTGTATGGTGACAGATGGTTACTAGACTTACGGTGATCATTTCATAATGTATACAAATGTCAAATCACTGTGTAGTACACCTGAAACTAACATAATATTGTATGTCAACTATATTTCAATTTAAAAAAAAGTTACAAATATTCACAATACCCACCACCAGTGTCAATCTATCTGTACCACTATATTGTCTGAAAAACTCATGTATCTTATTGGGATACTTAGGAGATACATATTGAGAGATGGTGAGTGTATGCACACATGTTCACACATACATCTCAAGGGTCTAAATACCACCCCTCCAACACCTCCCCCGCCACAAGACCTGAAAGGGAAAATCACTGGAACATTCATAGCAGTTACTTTTTTTTTCTTTTCCCTTTTTGTTTATACTTTCACATACTTATTATTCAAACATGTCAATTCAAATACATTTCTCCCATTTTCACCCTCACAAATGGTAACATATTATATGAACTTTTTCTCTACCTTGCTTTTGAAAGCAGTTACTTCTGTGTGGCAAGATTTTTATTTTCTTCTGTTTTGTCTATCCATGTTTTCTGGGTTTCCTTCTCCCACAATAAACATCTTGTTGAGTATATGACAAAACAGTAAAGTTTAACATGTTATTATACACTGTCTTAGAAGAGTCTCTTATTCTTTTGTGCATGTGAACCTCTTTATCAGTACCATATTATTAAGAACTGAATAGATGTGTGTCCCCAAATTCATATGTTGAAGTCCTAACACCAAACACAGTGTATTACTGTATTTGGAGAGAGGGGCTGTGAGGAGGTGACAAAGGTTAAATGAGGTCATAAGGGTGGGGCGCTACTCGCATAGGGCTGGTGCCCTTGTAAGCAGAGGAAGACACCCCAGAGCTCTCTCTGTGAGGCACAGGTCATGAAGACACTGCGTGAAGGCAAGCCAGGAGGAGAGCTCTCACCAGGAACTGAATCTGGTGGCACCCTGATCTTGGAATCACCAGCCTCTGCTGTTCAAGCTGCCCAGTCTGTGGTATTTTGTTACAGCAGCCCAAGCAGACTGAGACACATGTCATTACTTTCCCATGTTCCCTCCCAATGGACACAGTGTATGTGGCATAGTGGGGAAAATCAACACACAAGAGTTTAAAAGACCCAGATGTGAATCATTGTTCTGCTGACCACCCAGTGTGACCCTGGGCAAGTCACTCAGCCTCACTGTGATTCAGTCCTCATTGGGAAAATGAAGGTAATAGTACATAGCTTCCAGAACAGTACTAATTGGCACATGCAAAGCCTCCAGTACAGCGCCAGGCTAGAGGCTAAACCAACGGTAGCAATTCCCACAGCTACAACTAAAGTCACTATGCCAATGGAGCCACCTTCCTGAAGCAAGATAACATTTAAACAAAGATTAGATACTTCAGCTCAGAGCCCCCAAAGCTATACGTGCAATATGACTGTCAAATGCATCTGCCCTTTTTCCCATGACACTAAACTCCATGTAAACCCCTGGCAAGGCTCTGTATTATTTTATTCTAAAATGTATTCTATTTTAAAATATAAAACTAGCGTTTGAAAATATAAAATATATGCAGAAGGTTTTAAAAAGACCCAGCTAACATAAAAGAATATAAAATAAAATGTCTTGCTCCCTCCCTGCCCCCTCCCACCTTAGTCACACTCCCCAGGGTAGTTACTGCTAACACCTCTGTGGCCTTCCCATCATTTTATTTTCATTTAATTTCTTTTAAATACAAATGGGATCATACGGAACCCACTCCCGGCACCTCACCTTTTTTTCACTCAATTACATCTTAGAGATCAATCATGTCAGCAAATATAAATCTACCCAGTTCTTTTAACAACTGCATGACATTCAACTGGTAAAGACTTAGCATAATTTATTTCCCTAGAAATGAACATTAATGGGTGTGTTTGTTGGTGTTATGTAAACGATGCTGCAATGAATATCCTCCCATATATTTCTTTGTGACGTGTATGTCTATAAGATATATTCTCGGGAATTCCCAGGAGGTCCAACGGTTAGGACTCTGAGCTTTCACTACCGAGGGCCCAGCTTCAATCCCTGGTCAGGAAACTAAGATCCTACAAACCTCACGGTGCGGTAAAAAAAGAAAAAGATATATTCTTAAAATGCATCCTAGGTCAAAAGGATATATGCATTTTTTATGTTGAGGTGTAGTTCAAGTACAACATTATATAAGTTCCAGGTGTACAACACAGTATTTCATAATTTTTAAAGGTTAGATTCCATTTATAGTTTTTATAAAATATTGGCTATATTTCCTGTGTTGTACAATATATCCTTATAGCTTATTTATTTATTTATTTAATTTATTTTTATTTTTGGCTGTGTTGGGTCTTCATTGCTGTGCGCAGGCTTTCTCTAGTTGCGATGAGCGGAGGCTACTCTTCGTTGCGGTGCGCGGGCTTCTCATTGTCGTGGCATCTCTTGTTGCAGAGCACGGGCTCTAGGCGCACAGGCTTCAGTAGTTGTGGCATGTGGGCTCAGTAGCTGTGGCTTGCGGGCTCTAGAGCTCAGGCTCAGTAGTTGTGGTGCACAGGCTCGAACCCGTGTCCCTTGCATTGGCAGGCAGATTCTTAACCACTGCGCCACCAGGGAAGCCCTTTATAGTTTATTAATTTTTTACATAATAGTTTGTACCTCTTAATCCCCTACCCCTATCTTGCCCCTCCCCCTTCCCCTCTCCCCACTGGGAACCACTAGTTTATTCTCTAAGATATATGCATTTTAAATTCTGAGAAAATATTGCCAAATTGCCTTGCAAAGAAGTCGCACAGATTTACACTCCCACTATCCAATGGCATAGAGGTGTCTGCTTTCTCAAAACTTCATGGATATTCCATGGGAACACTTTAACCAATGCTGGTCCAGGGGCTGTTTTTCTGCAGTATTTGTGATATTGGGTACCAGCCTTGCCCAAATGCTGATATAGTGAAAACAAGAGCAGTCAAGACTGGCTTGAGAATGTGTCCTCAAACTGTGTTTTCCTCTATTTCTTTCATTTTTAGTTTTATTTTATTTTATTTATTTTTTTGCTGCAGATCTGTGGAACTGTCAGATCTTTGGCAAACCGTGTTTGCTATGCCACCTGGGGCCTTTTAAAAAATGGGGTGATTGAGAAGGCCTCCAGTTGCTTTTCCATTTCCAGGCCTCAGCCTAGCACTCAGGCTCAGGCTCCTTGTGTGGTCTCATCCCTGCCTCTCAAGAGGGGCCTCAAGCTACTGTGGTCTGTAGGCTGTTACCGACCCCCATCCCTATCTCCACTCTTCCAAAACCTCCTTATCCTCAAAGCCCTGCCAAGATACCAGGACACTCCCAACAAGAAAGGGACCTACCCAAATTCTTAAGTTCTGAGGCTCCCTCTTGGAACCTCACCTGGGGGCACTTAGAATTTTCAATCTTGATAAGGAACACAAACCTGTCTTAACAGAGAAGGTTCCTCCTCCAGCTTTGTATGGTAAACTGCACCTTAATTATTGTAAGTGCACGGTAAGTATTTGTTGAATGAATCTTCCCTAAACACTTTCCCCATTCTTTGCCTTTGTACCTGCATAGCTGTCTCTCCCTGGAATGCTCACCTGCTCATGAATATCCATGAAATCAAAATCTTAACTACTCTTACCAGTTAAACATATGAAAAGATTCTCAAGATCATTCCAGATGAGAAATGCAAATCAGCAAAACAAGGCGATACCAATTTTTCACTTATCAGATCTTCAAACTAAAAGTCTGATGACATCAGTGTTGGTGAAAGTAACAGACATGCCTGCACACTGTTGAGAAGATAAACTGGGGCAACCTTTCTGGACTGTAACTTGGCAAAATCCATATCTACTTTTTAAAACAATCAGACCCTTTGACCTAGTAATTCCACTGCAAGAAGTATACCCTTCAGAGATGTTCTAAAAAGTAAACCCAGACACACACAAAGCAGTTTGTTGACAGCATTGTTCTTAAAAGTAAAAAACTGAAAGCAACTTACGTGTCTATTAATAGGGGACTGGTTAAATTATGTTAGATCTGTTTCAAGGAATATCACACTCCCTTTTGTGTAAAAAAAAGTTTTGAAAGGATACCCATACATACGATGGCAGATTGCAGACTTGTTTTTCTATAAAGATACATGAGAAACTATCAAAATGATTTCTATTTCAAGAGAAATAGGTGTTTTAATTTTATACCTTTGAATACTGTCTGAATTTTCTGTGTGTGTTGCTAGGTGAGAGACTGTAGACCATTTGTTTTCTTCTTTATATTTTTCTGAATATCCTCTCATAACCACTCTAACAGTGGTTTTTTTTTTTTTTTTTTTTTTTTAGTGATTACGTTACCTAGGACTGTCCACAGCATCAGAGAGCACATGCAGATCCACTCAGTGCTGTACCATGTCTCCATTTTCTGACCTGCCCCAGCAGATCACAACTTCCCCAGCACAAGAGGCCTCATTCATCAAGCCTTTGTAAATCTCACTCGGTTTAGTGGCTATTTGGTGCACAGTAGGCATTCAGATAAATACCCACCGAATAAGCAATAAATGGTGATGCCAGCATTAATACAATCATTCCTTTTCTCCTTGAGGCCTGGGCCTCCGACTTCAAAGTAAGTTCAGCTAACAGAGTGGCTACTCAGGGAAGTTTGATCACCCAAGTAAAGGGGGAAAAATGGCCCAAAGGACTCTGATAAGTTGCTCATCAGGAAAAAGCTTTCTGTATTAAAAACAAAGGTAAAGGTTTAAAGTGCATTTCAAGGTTAGAAAATGAGTCCAGCTCTGACCTTAAAGGAGGTGGATTATCTTTAGAATACCAAGTTGGAGGTAACCTTAGAGATCATACAATCCAGAAGCTTTAAAAAAAGTTTTTTAGCAGCAGAATCTTTTTTATTCTCCAAATGGAAGTCTTTCAGAAAGCCCCAATACATAAACAAGTACAAGCTAAACTACCTGATTGGGGAGATCACCTACAAAGCTCTATTCTAGTGTGTTTAATTCCCCAGGATCTGAAGTCAGGTGTCCGGTCCTGAATTCCTGGCTCCACCACTTCCTGGCTGACTGCCCTTAAACAGGTCAATTGATTTCCCTGAACCATTTTTTTTATCTGTGAAATGGGAATGGTAATAGTACCTGACTCCTAGGGTGGCTGCAAGAACTCGGTGACTTAATACACATAAAAGCACTTAGAACTGGGCTGTAAAATACAGTGGCTGCCAGCCATGTGTGGCTACTGAGCACTTGGAAAAGGCTAATTTCAGATGCGCTTTAAAGTACACACTAGAATCAGAAACCTCAGTACCAAAAAGTGAAATAGCTCAGATATACTTTATGTGGGTTACACATTGAAATGATAATATTCTGATACAGTGGATTACAGAAAACACATTATATTCATTTCCTGTTTCTTTTGAATTTTTAAATGTGGCTGCTAGAAAATGTAAAAGTAGACCTGAGGCTTGCAGTTCACTTTTCTTGGACACTGAAGCCGTAGAACACGACTGGCATTACAATTAGTGTTACTTCATGAGAAAACAGTAAGTTGTGAGGATGCTGAGATGAAAGACAGGGGCCCCACCTCCTGGGAAGTTACAACCTAGTGGGGGAAATAAATGCACCTTTGCTGTGGTGGTGAGAAGTGACATTTTAACTTGCTTAATTTGTCTGACTTAGTGGTATGAAAGGGGCATCCCAACCAGCACAGGAGCAGGAAGATGTCAAGGTTGACTGGAGGGCACCTGCAGCCTGAATAGTGAGAAAAAGCCTTTGCCAGCTCCACTACCATCAAGGACCCGCCCTCTACTGTGTAGGGTACATGGTTTCTTTCCTTGGGGACTACCAGTATCTCCCTTAATTGGGGCGGATGGGAGTGGCGACGAGGACAGGATGTCATCGCTTGCCCACAGAGCCATTCTGGCCTGGCCATTACCTACACACACATCCCACCCCCTGATGACCTGCCCCCACTCCAGGCTCCTTCAGCCTCCTCGAGATGCTAAGACCCCCCTGGCTAAGTCTCCCTAAGATCCCCGGCCTTCCTACAAAATGTCTCAGTCCCTCGCCTGGCCCACCAAATTCCACGGCTCCCCCAAACTCCATCAGCCCTTAGTCTATTACTTCGGTCCTCCTAACTCCCTTCGGCCTCATCAAGACTCCCCTCAGCCCCCCTTCCAGGACCCTGCAAACTCTCCTGGTTTCCAGGACCCCCAGAAGTCCCCCAGTCCCATTTCTGGGTCCCCGAGATCCCCCTGGGATCCCTCAGCTTGGCCTTAGGCCTCCCGAGATCTTTCGGCCCTCAAAACTGGCCTGAGACCCCAATTCCCCTCAGCCCCTCCCAGAATCCCCCCCTACCGCCACAACGCACAGCGGGCGGCTGCGGCCTAAACCGCCATCCCCTCCGGGGCCCCCGCCCGGATCCCGCGCCGCGGTCGCCCGGCCCACCTGCGCGCCCAGCTGGTTCAGCTGCTGCATGTCGCCGCCCACGGCCTCGGGCACGGGGTCCTGCGTGCAGTGCAGGCGGCCCATGGCGTCCGCTCGGCGCCGCAGACCGCCAGCTCCCGCGCCTCCCCGGACTTCCTCCTTCGCGCCGCCGGCCTCGCCGCGCTTCCGCAGCCGCACTTTCGCCACGGGCCGCCGCCGCCGCCGAGCTCCTCTCGGACCGGTTCCGGGTGCGCCCTCACGAGCCGCTGACGCGCGCGGACCCCGGGTGGGGCGGGGCAGGGGCGCCCTTGCGGAGCCCTGGATACCCGCGACCGCTATGCCCCGTCCAGGGCGCTGAGCAGCACAGCGGTGAAACGCGGGATTCCCTGCGTGATCTCCCCCTGGGCTCAGAGCTTGGCCTCTCGGAACCGGCTTCACTATCCGTAAAATGAATCCGGGGGTGGCGCCTTAAATGCGCTCACCCTCTTAAAATGTATAGAAGATAGCCTGGCACATTGGAGGTCCTCAACCAATGGCTAGCTGCTATCATTAACATCGTTACTAGGCATCAGAAGATATTTAGGGCATGCCTCCTAGATGCCAGGCACTGGGGATAGAAAAGTGAACAGGCAGGCCAAGTGTCTCTGGGAGAGCTTGGGTCAGAGCAGAGCAGTGAAAGCTCAAACTTGGGCTTGCACCAGCATCATCTGGAGGGCATGCCAATTTCTGGGCCCCACCCCCAGAGTCTCTGATTAGAAAAGCCTGGGATAGAACCTGAGAATTTTGCATTTCCAACAACTTCCCAAAGACCAGAGTTGGAGAAACTCTGGAGTGAAGGAAACACTGACCCAAAGAAGTGCAAGGAGTGTGATAGTGCCAGGCAGGAAGGTGGTCAGGTTGGTGGGGGAGATTATTGAGACAGTGATAATCACTGCAGCCCCTGAAACATGTTAACCCCCATGCTCTCTTCCCAAGGACCCCTTGCAGCCCGAGATAAGTATTAATTACCCTGATCCCCACTGGACAGATGAGAAAACCAAGACATGCTCCTTGGAATCTAAGACCTGAGCCCTGCAAGCCCCAAAGCATCTTCACCTACCCCTGAGCCCAGCCTTGAGGGTAGCGAGAGGGTTCCTAGATACCTGGGGTGGGGGAGTGTGGGGAGGATTGGCTGGCTTTCTCCACCAGACTTTTTTCTCTATGCTTTCCTAAAAATCCCTTCGGAAAGGGTATGAACAAATTCCTTCATGCATTCATTCAACAGATAATCCTGAGTACCACCTGTGGGGCAGTTGCCCTGACAGGTGCTGGGACACCACAGTGACAAAACCAGATGCAGTGCCTGGCCTGGGAGAAGTCAGAGTTTAGTCAGGGAGGTAGACACACACACGTGAAAAATCACGCGTGGGTGAAATTATGAAATGATGCCCAAAAGTACAAAGTGCTTTGAGAATGCATACAGGGCACCTGTCCAAGTCCAAGGTACCTGGAAGAAAGTAAACCTTCGGGTGACTGACAGACAGGGACTGAACTCAGACCCCCTGACTCACTGTCCAGGAATTTAATTAAAAAATAGTTTTAACCTATTAAAAAAGACCCCTATCAGGGACTTATATTTCTTCATATTATCTTTAAGTATTAAATCAACTTTGTTCAGGTATAAATTATATACAGTGAAATGCACCCATTTTAAGTGTGTTTATTTTTAACTTAAAAAAAATAATAACTTTGAGGAAACCACTGGATTTCCTTCATTTCTGCTCCCACAGTGACTGGTGCTGAGGCACTCAATAGATATGTGTGGAATTGAATGTGACAGAAAATAGAGGAAGGGAAAGAAATTCACTTGAAACTGCAGCCCAACACCGCAGTAGGACAGTAACTGTATTGTTTTCCAGTCTTTTTCCACATCACAGATCATTGGGGCCGCTGTGATTTGTTTGGTTTTTACATATTCAGGGCTCTCCCACTTTGCCAAGCTATTTATTTATTTATTATTAATTTATTTATTTTTCTGCCAAGCTATTTAATCTCTGGTACTCAAAGTGTGGTCCTTGGACCAGCAGCATGGACATTACCCAGGAGGTTGGAGGAAATGCAGACTCCCAGACTTACCCTAGACCAGCATTTTAAACAAGATCCCCGGGTGAGTCATGATCACATTCAAGTCTGAGGTACAAATAATCACCGTTTTAAAATGCCTACCACATGCTGGGCTTTATTTTATGCACCCAAAGACACCCTGTGTATAATGTTAATACTTTGCATTGTCTACCTCTTGTCTCTCATATTATTTCTATTTTAATGTTTATCACATTGTGTTTTTGCTGTCATTTACACGTGTCTCCTCTGCTTACTCATTATGTTGTCTTGGGCAAATTACTAACCTTTCTGTGCTTCCATTTCTTTTTTCATTTGTAAAAATGGAGACAATAATACAACCTACTAGAAAAGATGAAATGAGATAATGCTTGTAAAACACTTAGCTCTGCAACTGGCCCACGCTAAGTGCTCAATAAAATGCTCGTTACTAATAGTATTCCAATTTTTCAATCTTATAAAAAGAAGATGGCAATAAGAACCCTGGTACACAATTCATTTTCCACATCTGATTATTTCTTTAGGAGAAATTCCTAGAAGGGTTAAGGGATATCATGTTCTGACTTTCAGGGTTCAAAATAGCACTAGGATGACAAACTTTCAAGTTAGGGAGAGACTAGACCATGATTGATCTGAGAACACCCAGAAAATTAGCATTTCAGCCTGAACAGGAACCCGGTGGCAGGTTCATTTCCCTGATGAGGACCCTGCTCTCCTAACCCACATTCCTCAGCCCCGAGAAGAATTCCAAGTCCCCTAAGAGAAACTTCAAAGTCTCACACAACAGCATTCTTGGTTTCAATTATAAATGCTACAAAAACCTCATCATAAAATGCGGCATAATATTCTACTGAGCAAGAATATAATAATGCTCATAAGGAATCCCCATTGGTTGCCTATTCAGGTCTTTACAGTTTTTCAATTTTATTATTAAGAAGTTGGCAACTAGCAAGGACAGTAGATAAAAATTTTCTTTCCAATGTTGTCCTTCACGATCCACTCTCAGATAGAAAGGAGTGGTGATTACTGTTCATGAGATAACTTTGTAGCAGGAAATGCAGACCTGGGGCCAAGCCTCCTTCTAGAGAACCCCCGCCCCCAGCAGCTCCCATTTCAGCCTTAATGAGGGACCTTGCTCCCTTCATTCACTTTAAAATGTCCCTGCAGAGGGCAAAGGAGGCCCCCTCCCCCAACCCCTGCAAGTGAAAGGAGTTCATTAAGAAGTCCTTTCTCAGGCTGGAGGATTCCCACTGGGAATTTCACCAAGGGGCTAGGTTCTCCCTGGGAGAATTGTTGACACTTCAGGCTCTGAAATGCCAAAGGGCATCTTTTAAAAAATTAAACTTTTAATGCTGAGACAATTGTAGATTTACACTTACACTTTTAAGAAATCATACAGAGAGGCGCCTGTACCCTTTTCCCAGTTTCTCTCTGTGCACAGATCCCATCTTGCAAAGCTAGAGTGCAATCTCCCAACCAGGATATTGACTTTGATACAGAGATACAGAACATCTCCATCACCACTGGGATCCTGCATTTTAGCAGGAGGGACAAACTCCAGATACTCTTTCTACCAAAAACTAGGGGGAAAAGTACTGTGGATATTTTTATGTTTCCATTTGTGATTATCCTCATCATACCTTCAATATTATCTCCTTTATTATAAAAGATAACAAAAGCCACAAAATTACAGTTAGCCTAGACTCTTCAAAACACCTATGTCATGAACATCATTAACAAAGGAAGGCTAAGGAATTTTTCCAGGTTAAAAGAAACTGAAAGGATAAGGTGACTACGTAAATGTAATGTGTGATCCTAGATGGAGGCAAACAATTGCTATAAAAGGTACTATTGGCACAGCAATGTGAATATCCTTAACGCTACTGAACTGTACACTGTACACTTAGGCAAAGGGAATTCCCTGGCTGTCTAGTGGTTAGGACTCCGCACTTTCACTGCCTAGGGCCCGGATTCAATCCCTGGTTGGGGAAATAAGATCCCACAAGCTGTACAGCATGGCAAAAAAAAAAATGAAAGGAAGGAAGGAAGGAAGGAAGAAAGAAAGGGCTAAGATGGTAAATTTTATGTGATATATATATTTTTTAACCACAATTTTTTAAAAAGACATTATTGGGACAATTGATGACATTTGAACATGACTTTAGATTGGATATAATATTGTATCAATGTTTAATTTCCTGAATTTTATCATTGTACTTGATTTATGTAAGAGAATGTCTTTTTTCTTAAGGAATATATGCTGAACGTATAAGGTAAAGAGGGATAAAATGGTTCAAGAAAAAAATGAGGAGGGGGTAGTGCAAATATGGCCAATGTTAACAACTGGTAACTCTGGGTAAAGAATATACAGGGATTCTTTGTATTATTCTTGCAACTCTTTTGTCAATTTTGATTTATTTGCAGAATACATTTTAAAGGTTTTCTTTTAAAAAGTTAAATTATCTTTGTTCCCATCCTATGATGAGAGAAATGATTTTCTATTTTAACTCATATATCTTTGAGTACTCACTCTGAGAGAGGTGCCTGACATTTACATGCATTTTCTTCCTTAATCCTCTCAGTAACTCCACCAGGAGGTCATAACTCATCCTTGTTTTTATAGAAGGGGGGATGGGCTTAGAGAGGAAAGGTGCTAATCAAGGTCACTTGCTGGTTAGGGGCAGGACTGAGGTTGGAACCTCCCAAATGTGCTCTCAGGATCACTCCGGAATGGCCTATTAGACTTCTTTCTCCATGTTATTTATTTATTTATTTTGAACCATGGACTCATATATATATACTGTTTACACTATTTAGCATCTTGCCTTTTCACTTAGAAGCATGTCTTGTAGCTCTCTCCACATCAGCAGTTATAGACTTGCTATTTCCTTTTCAATAGCTGTATAGTCTGGATGAATTCTATCTGATTTAACCAGGCCCCTATTGATGGACACTGAGGGTTTTCCCATGCTCGCACTGTTACAAACAATGTTAGAGGAAACATTCCTCCCTGTACAGACACTTGCACTCTTATGAATGGAGTTGCTGGGCCTTAGAATGGAATTGCTGGGTCAGTACCTTTTTCTCTCTCTTTTTTTTTTTGGCCACGCCACGGGGCTTGCGGGATCTTAGATCGCTGACCAGGGATCAAACTCGGACCCTGGCAGTGAAAGCGCCGAATCCTAATCCACTGGACCGCCAGGGAATTCTCCCTGGGTCAGTACCTTTCATCTGGGGAGGATTTGCTTAATGCCCAAGAAGATTTGAAGTCAGCTTTGTGGAGACATTTGTCCATTCATGGGACACGTCTTTATTGAACACTTATTATGTACCCATCATCGTGCTAGATGCTGGTACAGAGCAGTAAACTAGAGACAAAAACTCCTCTGTTGGGAGGCTGCTAAGGGCAGAGGAAATGAGATGCTTAAAATAGGAAGATTTTAAAAAAAGAAAGATAGTAAATCAGGACCAGGTCGGAAGCAAATTCACCAACACATGGGGCAGTGGAGAGATTACTGATTAGTTTTCAAATTGGCTCTGAGCTTGTTTGCAGCCAGGGGAAAGGAGTCAATTCCACTTTTAGTTTTTAATCCTTATACATGTAAATGAATGTAAACAATCCTCTATTGTTAGACTCCTAAGACAGTTCCTATTCTCTGAGTTTTGTATGGGATGTGGTGATGTACTTGCTTGTCTGTTCAAAAATATTTCTCCAGATCTCAAGATTTTTCCTTGAGACAAATTTGAGAAGTGGAATTCCTGGGGTAAAGTTTAAGCCTGTTTAAGATCCTTGGCCTAAGCTCCAATGGACATTTACACCGTCCCCTCTAGAAATTTGCTTTTTAAAGGGCCCTTTGGCAGTTCCTAGTTTTGAGGGTGGGGGTGATAATGCCTCCACCTTTTGGGAATCTCACCCCTTATTTCAAATTCAAGGTGGGATTCACTTTGCCTGAGAAAATGAGGGCTTGGATCCCTATTGTCTGCTTTGTTTTTCTCCTCAGGACTATTATAAAGTGAATGCCTGCTCTGGGCCCTGATTTAGGACTGCAATGCAAATTGCTGCTGGGTGTTTGTGAACACAACCTAGGGGTAACCTTGCAGGAGTTCCCTGGGGGAACTTTCTCTTCTAGACCATTTTGATCATCTGAAGGCTGGAGGAGTCCATTGACTCCTTCAGACAGCAGATACTTATTGAGCACCTAATATGTGCCAGGCCCTGTGCTAGGTGCCGGGGACACAACAGTGAACAAGACAGGCTACTGTTCCACCCCTGTGCAGCTCCCAATCTGATGGAGGAGATACGCCGTATCTGAAGAGTCACTCAAAGACATTACAAAGCGATAAATGCTAGGAAGAGAGTGGGGGCTTGTGAGCAGGTTCAGTGGGGGTAGGGGTAGAGGAAGCCAGGCATGAGTAGACCTGAGAGATGAATGGAGGTTAAGCCGAGTCATCAGGCCTTGAACATATGAACTAAACAACCCAGGGGGAAAGCCCTGGGGTCTTAAGCATGTCACCCAGCCTTCTCCCACTACTCCCCAGGTCAGCACAACTCACAGTCATTTTCCAAAGCCCAGCCCGCAGGCAGAGTTATTGGCATGTTGTGTATATGGACTTCCTGCAGCTTGGAGGGAGAGGGCCTGCCAAGAAGAGATCAGGGAAGGTCTGGACATGGGGGAATCCATCCCCTCTATGCTATCCTGAAACAAAAGAGGAGGCGGAGTCCAGATGCAGAGCAAACTCAGGAAGTAGAATCCTTCCTTTCCAGTCCCTCAGCAGCAATAACAGTTGTTATTATTACTACATATCAGGCACTGTGTTAAACACTTTCCACATGGCTTCTTGTTTAACCCTCAATAAACTTCTGAAGCAGAGATCAGCAGGGCCAGGGAACTTGAGTGGCCTGCCCGAGGTCACACAGGTGTCTGAAGCCAGTGCCCTAAGCCACAGGACCTCTCCCTCTTCAACCTGTGGGCAGTACTCTATAACAGGCGTCCATGTACCGTCTCACTTCCACAATGAGGAAAACATTGGGACCCCCGCCCTCTTTTTTTTAAAAAAAATATATTTATTTATTTATTTTTGGCTGCATTGGGTCTTTGTTGTTGCACGCGGGCTTTCTCTTGTTGCGGTGTGTGGGCTTCACATTGCGGTGGCTTCTCTTGTTGTGGAGCATGGGCTCTAGGTGAGCGGGCTTCAGTAGTTGTGGCTCACTGGCTCAGTAGTTGTGGCATGCGGTCTCTGGAGGGCAGGCTCAGTAGGTGTGGCGCATGGGCTTAGTTGCTCCGTGGCATGTGGGATCTTCCTGGACCAGGGCTCGAACCCGTGTCCCCTGCATTGGCAGGCTGATTCTTAACCACTGCACCACCAGGGAAGTCCCGGGACCCCTTTTAAGGGAGGAATCCAAGCCTTAGAGAAAATGTGCTAGAGGTATGTCCCAAACCCCTGTTCTTGACTTAACCAAGAAATATTTCCTGAGCACGTACTAGGAGCTAGGCCCTGTTCTAGGTGCATCAGGAACAAAATATAGCAGTAGTCAAGCAGACAAATAAGCTGTCCCTCATGGAGCTTACACCCTAGTCGGGTAGACAGACAATAATAAGGAGGTGAATACATAGCAGATTGGATGATGTCAGGTGGAAGGGAGGTGCGGAGTGCTTGTGGAGGAAGGTGGAGGTTTGCTCTGTTAATGGTGGCAGTGAAGGAAGGCATCTTTAATAAAGTGACATTTGAGCAAAGACCTGAAAAAAAATGAAAAACTAAGCCACGCAACTGTCTGGGGGAAGAATTCCAGGCATGGGGAGAGAAACTGCAAAGGCCCTGAAGTCAGAGTATGCTTGGTGTGTTCCAGGAAAGCCATGAGGCCAGTGTGGTGAGAGCTGCAAGGACGATGCAAGGTGAAGTCAAGGTCGGATTGGGTCAAGATCATGGGGGCCCTTGTGGGCCATCAGAAGCACTTTGGTTTTTGCCCTGAGATGGGGAGTCATGGGAGGGCTTTGAACAGAGACGGAGGGTGGTCTGCCCTAAGTGTTGCAGAGACCCTTCTGGCTGCTTCAGAGGAGAACACAGGGGGCAAGTTGGAAGCCAGGAGCCTAGGAAGGAGCCTGGTGTAGTCTTCCAGTGAGGAGGACGGTAGCTTGCTAGCTTGTACCAAGGTGGTGGCAATGCAAGAATGGTGAGGGTCAGGTTTTGGATATGATTTGAGGGAAGAACTGTCAGATTTCCTGCTAGATCCAGTGTGGAAGCATGAGACAAAGGAGGCAAGAATGACACTAAAGTTTTTGGCCCCGTTCCACGCTCTACCATCTGCCTTCAGTGGAGGAAGCAAGTGCCCAGAGAGGGGAAGACCCTTGCACGAGGTCACTCAGTGGGTTAATGGGAGACTAAGACCAGAGCCCCAGGCTGCCGACCTTCTTACCCCACCTCAGGAGTCAAGCCTGAGCTTCCAAACATAAGGGAAAGCCCCGGGGTACTTGCTGGTCTGAGAGTGGGAGAAAGAGAATAATGAGTCAGAGCACCTACTGTGGGTAAATAGGGTCCTTGCTCTCAGGTAGCTCAAGGCCTAAATATGTGTATCCCAGAGAACGAGCAGTTAATTGTTTATTGGAACTCAGAGAAGGAATGGAACTCATCTGGCCAGGAAGAAATAAATTCCTTTAGGCATTGGAGAGGAGGTAGGATATTTTTTTCTCCCACTAAAATATGGAGAAAAAAAATACGTGAGTGTACAGGTAGTATTTTTGTTTCCTTCTCCTTAAAAAAATATAAAGCTCGAAGGGACACCAGAGAACTTTCTCGGGTGATGGTGATGTTCTATATCTTGACAGGGGTTTGGGTTACACAGGCGTGTGTGTATATGTGCGTGTGTGTGTGTGAAGGTTTAACAAATGTACATCTAAGATTTGTGTGTACCTTTGTATGTAAAATTTACCTTGAAGACAAAAAAACTGTAAACAAACATTAAACTTTAGTGATATGCATGTTGAAATGTCTAAAGGGAAGTGTATTGATGTCTGCAATTTACTTTGAAATATTTCAAAAAATAAGATGGATGGATGGATGAATAAATGGATAGATGTGTAACTTGGGTGGTGGGTATAAGAGTGTTCCTCATAATTTCTTTCAACTTTGCTGAATGTTTTCATAATAAAATGTTGGAAAATTATAAAAATAATTAATTGTTATATAGTCACCTGGGACAATTTAACAGTAACTCTTAAAACTGAAAATATCTGGGAGTTCCCTGGTGGCCTAGCAGTTAGGATTCTGGGCTTTCACTGCTGGGGCCCAGGTTCAGTCCCTGGTTGAAGAACTGAGGTCCTGCAAGCAGTGCAGCTCAGCCAAAAAAAAAAAAAAAAAAAAATTGTAATGGATTATAATGGGGAAAAGTTGCAAACACACTCATTGTCCACTAACAGGATAAACTGTTAAATAACTTGCAGTTCATTCATACTGTGGAATTCTGTGAAACAGTTTCAAAAGAATGACAGAGTCATAAGTGCTGACATAGCCATTTTCCCTTGGGTTGACCAAGGAAAGGGCAAAATGTGATACACACACAACATAACATGGCCTTCACCCTACCTCCGGGACTTTGGTTTTTGCTCTGAGGGCAACCTGTGTACGAGTTCTAAGCAGAGGCTTGAGGGTAGTTGGGTAGGGGGACTAACGCTTTATAATTCAACAGGACCCCTAGGCATCTGTCTGGTAGTAGCAAACAAATGGGAACTTCAGGTGGCAACCCTGGAACCTGGACAGCGGTTGGGGGAGGACAGACATCTCCTGGAGGCCCCAGAATGCAGCTGGAATGGGCACTAAGGCCTGGAACTTGCAAACAGTGAACATGGCCTTGTTCCTTGGCACCTGTATTCCCTGTCCCCATCACTACTACCATCTCAGTTGACGCTTCTTCAGGGAGGACTCGAGGCTGAAGTCTGTGCTGCTGTGTGTAAGGACATATGTGAGGCTCTGCATCATCCCCTTCAATCCTCACCAGCCCCTGTTTCATAGATGGAGGGAGTGAAGCTCAGACAGGTAAGCTCGTCAGGCCAGGTAACAAGCGGCCAAAACAAGACTTTTACAAAGAGCTTCCTAACACTAGAAACCTATCAACTGTGGATGAATCAAAATCAATGTTACCTCATTTCATGATCATCACAAAACTTGGAGGGGCCGTGGGGCACTCTCTAAAGAGTAAGGCACCGGATCTGTTTTTCTTTTTTTTTTTAAAGATTTATTATTTATTTATTTCATTTTTATTTTTGGCTGCATCAGGTCTTAGTTGAGGCTTGCAGGCTCTCTGGTCGTGGTGCGTGGGTTTAGTTGCTCCACGGCATGTGGGATCCTAGCTCCCCGACCAGGGATCAAACCCGTGTCCTTGCATTGTAAGGCGAATTCTTTACCACTGGACCACCGGGGAAGTCCCCCGATCTGTTTTAAGGCTCAGGATGGAGAAAGCCATCAGTGGTTTAGGCCTGGGCTCCCAGTCAAAAGCCACAAAGACCAATTATGGACAATTCTGCGGGAGTTTCTTTTCACAAGGGCCACTATGAGGGGTGTGTTTCAGGGCAGTGGACAGTAGGGCTACGTTTCCTAAATCACATCTATACCCTTTAAGACTCATCGTCTTGGGTAATTCAGGGGAGGCAAGTTAGGAGTAATGTTATCGTTGCTCCTACTACTAATGAATAACTTGAACATTCATTCATTTGATGTCTGGCGAAATGGGGATAAAATGTTATCTGGATCCAAAGACTATTGCAGAATGAAGGGAGGGCTTTCTTTTAAAATTTTGATTGAAGTATAGTTGATTTACAATGTTGTATTAGTTTTAGGTGTACAGCAAAGTGAGTCAGTTATACATATACCCACTCTTTGTTTTGTTTTTAGATTCTTTTCCCATGTAGGCCATTACAGAGTATTGAGTAGAGCTCCCTGTGCTATACAGCAGGTTCTTATTAAGTTATCTGTTTTACATATAGTAGTGTGTATATGTCAGTCCCAATCTCCCAATTTATCCCTCCCCTACCAAGGGAAGGCTTTCTTGCTTTCTGCTAGCTCCCACTGTGCCAGACACCATGCAAAATGCTTCATTCATATATGATCACATTACTAACCTGCCTGCTGAAAACCTTCCAATGACACCGCATGACCTGGCCCTGCTTTCTTCACCAGATTCCAGCCTCCTCTCCACTGCTCCAGCCACGTGGGCATCCCCTCAGTTCCTTGTGTGGACCAGGTTCCCTGTGCTCTAGGACATTAGCAAGCGCTGGTCTCACTCCCCCAAACACTTTCCTCTCCTGTAGCCTCCTAACTGCTGTGTTCCCTCAGATCGTTGCTTGGCCACCACTTTCCCAGGGCGGTTTTCTCAGACCCCGTCACTGAAACTCCTTCCTCTTATTATACCCTGTGCCTGTCTTCTTAGCATTTAACACAACTGTAATCTCATAATTTCTCATGAGAGAAATTTAATTAATGTCTGTTTCTCTTACTCACTCAATTGTAAGCTCCAGGAGGGCAGGACCAGGAAGGAGTCTGTTTTTGTTCTCTGTTTTATCCCCAGTCCTACTACAATAGATTCAATAAATATCCACACCCCTCCTCCTCCAAGGCATCCTATTCAGTGAGGGTAACAAGGAAAGAATTTCTAAGCTGGCTTTGCAGGGGATGGAGAGGGTGGGCTGTCAGGACAAGGAGGCAGGGTATCCCCCACTTCTTATCCCAACCCCCATCCCCACTCCAGGGCACTTCCCTTTTTTGGAGGAGGACAAGGAGGGAGAGAAGGGAGATGTCAGCAGCAAAGCTGCAGGATATTTTCCTGGCTCAGAAGATGGGGCAGATTCACCTCCCCAGGCAAAGGAAAGTCCTGGAGCTGTGCATTGAGCAAAGGGCTCTAGGACCTAAGGAGACTCAGGATCCAACCTCCTGCCCACCAGTGACTTGCTGTGTAACCTTGGGCAAGTTACTGCTTCTTTCTGAGCCTCATTTTCCTAAGTAAAGGGCCTCCTACTCAGTAATAAGAATACTAACAATAGCTAATATTTAAGGAGCACTTACCAGGCACCGTGCTAAGCCTTTTATGGGGTAGCAAAGTGGTTAAGACCATAGCTTGGCACTTAATACGAGTTTGCAACACACTTCCTGGAAGTATGACTTTGGACAATCGCTCTACTTGTGAACCTCAGTTTCCCCATGTGTAAAATGCAGATACCACTCCTTCCTACTTCATAAGACTGCTATGAAACTCCATGTGTAATACGTGTAAAACCCCCAGCTCAGCGTCTGGCACACGGTTATTTTCTCGATACAATAGCTACTGTTAATGTGATTATTTATTATTTTTTTGCCACACCACGCGGCTTGTGGGATCTTAGTTCCCCGACCAGGGATTCAGTCCAGGCCCTTGGCAGTGAAAGCGCAGAGCCCTAACCACTGAACCGCTAGGGAACTCCCCCTGAGACGCTTATTTAGTAATTATTATTATAAAGAATAATACCTGGCCAGATGCTGTGTACTCATCTAAGCAGGTATATTTAAAGCAACGATTTCAATGGCCCATTTGGGGATTTAAAAAAGCAGAAAAGAATTCCTTCCATCGTCAACTGGGGCAGAAAGGAGTCTGGGTGTTCCTGTTGAAAATGAAAGGTGAGGAACCCACTTTGCAAATGAACGTGGCCTATAATGACACTGCAATTAAGACTGAGTACCTTACAATGGGGTTCTTTCACATACATGGGCTCTGCGAATCCCTGCAGTCACTCCGGGAAGTAGGCATCACTATTATTATTATTATTCCAATTAGAAGGGGAAGACGACAGAGGATCAAACTCCTTAGCATAGTATACGTGGAGTGGGGGGGGTCACAGGTAGTGGGGGTCGAGCCAGGAGTCTAGTCCCTGAGCTGCCACCAACCAGCTGAGGCTCAGACAAACCGCCTCACCGTGCAGAGCCTCAGTCTCCTCGGCTGTAAAGTGGAGCTCATTATGCTAGACGTGGCTTGTTGAGGTGAACTGGGCTGGCCTCAGCAGCTGGGAACCCAAGGGACAGGGTTATGTCCCTGAGAAGGCAGGGAGAATGTTCATCTCTGCACCTGCCGTGAGCTGGGACGGACAGGAGCGTGGTGAAATAAGTACTCGTTACCAATAACAATGTATTTTTTTAATTTAACAAGCACTTTTATGGTGGTTTCCATGTGCCAGGCACTGTTCAAAATGCCTCACATTTATTTTTTTCTTTTTAGAAAAATTTTTTGGCTGCATTGGGTCTTCATTGCTGCGCGCGGGCTTTCTTTAGTTGCGAGGAGGGGGGTTACTCTTATTTGCGGCGGGCTTCTCATTGTGGTGGCTTCTGTTGTTGCGGAGCATGGGCTCTAGGCGTGCGGGCTCAGTAGTTGTGACATGTGGGCTCAGTAGTTGGCCTCACATGTATTAACTCATATAATTCTCACAACAACCCTACAACGTGGTACTATTACTACCTTCATTTTACAGGTGAAGAAATTGAGGCACAGAGAGGTGAAGTCACTTGCTCATAAAAATACTGACCATATATGGAGAAGTTAACTGCTCATCAGGCACTTTTCAAGTGTTATTAAAAACCTGTAGCTGCTCTAAAAGCTGAAAAGATGATGGTATAATTCTATACAAATATAATATTTAATCATAACACAGGCAAAAGTCCATCAATGTGTTGACTTATTAGCACGAGGGCATCAAGGATGTCTGTATGTCTGTGTTTTTTCTTTTTAATGCTAACCTTTTGGGGGGGAGATAATCTTTTTATTTGAGATAATCTCTAATTTACAGAGGAGTTGTAAGACTAGCACAAGGAACTCATGAATGTCTTTTTAACCATATTCTCCATTTGCTTACATTTTTGCCCCATTTGCTTTCCATTCTCCCTCTCCCATATACATGCATATTATTGTTTCTGAACCATAGAAGGGCAAATTGGTGACATTGTGCCCCTTTATGCCTCAATACTTTCGTGTTTATTTCCTAAGAGCAGGAACATGCTCTTATCTATGGTTTTTTGACGACAGAGCAAATGTCCTTTAAGCACAGAATTTTTGTCGTTTCCTTAATAAATATTGATTGCCATCACATAATGATTGTGATCTGTTACAATAAATTTTTAAGTAAGCACTGTTGCACCTGTATGCAACCAGAGGAAAATCTGAAATCTAGAAAAAAAAGTTTGTGTGCATGTAGTAACATCTATATATATATTTTAAATATCAAAAAGCAAAATCTTGGGGGTCTGGGAGAATAAAAAGCAAAATCTTTCTTAAAAATATTTCACTGGGGACCAAAGCCTTGTCTGCCTAACTGGGTAATCCAGTATCAATGTGTTCATTTAAATGCATTCAGTGGTCCCAGCAGCAATCCCCTGAAGTCTTCTCTCTCTGCGGCTGAGGAAAACTGAGGTTCGGAGAGACCAAGTGACATTTATCAGATTCATATGATCTTAGAGGCTGGATTCAAATCACAGTATCTGGTGAAAGGTCCCCCTCTTGGATATGGGGCCAGTCCCTCTGAGAATGGATGCTGGGGGTGAGGGTGTGGTGTGGGAGATGTATATGGCACACCCTACCACAGAGACAGTGTGAAGAGCACTGGACAGAGAGTTGGGGGACCTGGGTGCCAACCCAGCCCATGCTGTGACTCCACATTCACACGGCCAAGGCAGACCCACTGTGCTCCCCTCCAAATCCACAGTCTGCAAGCCTTCCTCATTTAGGTAAATATACCACCCTTCGCGCTGGTGCTCAGGCTAAAACCCCAGGGGTCATCCTTGATGTCACTCTTCCCTTTACCCACTGGAGCCAGCAATACCACTTGGCTCATCCTCTACAATCTACCCCAAATCCAGTCACTTCTCTCCACCTCCTCTGCTCCCACCACCATCCGTAGTCTTCCAGATCAGGCACCAGACTTCTCCCCATCCACCTCCCTACTCAGGTCTGTTTTAAACATCTGAGTCAGAACATGGCTCACATGGTGACATCCCCGCCATGGCTTGCCAGGTCTCACAGGACATGGCCACCCTGTTATTTTTTCCCTCCTTACTTCCTGTGCTCTGGCCACACTGGCCCCCTGGCTGTCCCTCCCACATGCCAGGCTGGATCCTGACCTGGGTCTTCCCCAGGCTGTCTTTCCAGTCTCCATTTTACAATATCTTCTTCCCAGATTTATCCACAACTGACTTTCTCTTGTTTGTTTATTTGTGTTTCTTGCCTGACACTCCCTAACCAGCGTGTAAGCTCTGAACCTTCCTGTCTGAATTCCTAGCCAGGTAGCTGCCACATAGCAGATGCTCAATCAAGGTCAGGCTGCATGGCTGACTCACTTTGCACAAACCCTTCTCTTCTGTGGGCCTCAGTCCCCTCATCTGAAATGGGGCCCCCAATTCTCCTTGCCCTGGCTCCTCGTGGAGTGGCTGAGAGGCTCAAATGAGGTGGTAAATATGACCAAGGAACTTTGCAAACTATAAAGTCCTGTGCCATGGGGAAACATGCCATTTTTCTTTCACCTCCTTTCCAAATGACAGGACAGAGACCATTTGCTTATTCAGACCTTATATGATTTTCTTCCTGGAGTTAGGTGGTCTGCTGTCCCTAGAAATGCCTGCCATGTCCCCCCAAGCCCTACTCTTTGGCATCTTAACTACACCTTCCAGGCATTCCTGGTGGTACACAGACATCCTTTGCCATGTGGCAAGTCTTAGCTTATGGATCAGAAAACAGAGACCCAGCAGCCCTCTCCACAGGCCCACGAACTTCATATAATTTCTTTCCTCTGAAGACTTACCACAGATGGTGGGCACAAGCCACAGGCCCTCTTGAGAGATCTTCTTCCTGCACCAACTGACTGGAACCCAATTTTGGATGTTTGTGCCAGAAGGTCAAGGAGTTCCTGCCACTCATTCACATGAGGCTTTCCTGGTTGCTGAGCCCATTTCACTTTCGAATCTCCTTAGCCTCTCTCTGGGTTCCTAGGTAGAACAAGATCCAGTAAGTTTAGAAACATTTGCCGCTTCCAGAGAATTTACCATTTACTTATTTGCAAATACCTGGTAAGAGACGAAGGGAAAAAGCTGTGGTTTTCGGAGCCCAGGAGTCAGGAAACCCGTGTTCATTCATTCAACAAACTTGTATTGAACTCCTCCTTGTAGGCACTAGAAACAGAGCTTGGAACAGGACAGACAGATGCGGTTTCTGCCCTCATGGAGTAGAGTTCACAGTGTGTGTGTGTGTGTGTGTGTGTGTGTGTGTGTGTAAAACAAGAGTAAGAAAGATGTAAACAAGGAAATATGCAAAGCAATTTCAAATGGCTATACGTGCTACAAAGCGAATGAAATAGGAGTGAAGGAGGGAAGACTGTTCAGGCAGGTTGGTCAGAAAAATCTTTCCAGAAGGTGACATTTTGGGAGAAAACTGAATGGTGCAGAGATCTGGGCATAGAACATCCAGAAACATGCTTGATGTATTTGAGGAAGAGCAAGGAGGTGAGATTAGATGAAGTGAGGGAGGGGCGAGGCTAGGAGCCACCTGGGAAGGCAGGCTGGAGCCTGCTCACCGAGGGTCTTTGTGGGCCATCTTGTCATCATTCATTTGTTCTTTCATTCATTCAACATTTATTCATCATCTAACTGTGTGCTGCGACACACTGAGACCTTGCCCTCACAGTCTCATACCTGGAGACACACAATATGCAGGTAAACAAATAAATACTGTCAGCGTAAATACCAGGTATGAGAAATATCAGGAAGTGCTGTTTTCCAATAGTTCAATGCCCCTTTAAGGGCAGAGGCCGTCGAGACCTCTAACAGACTGGGGCTTCTCCTTCGGGTGATGCCAGCTGTACCCCAGAACCCAGCCAGGGACCTGTCTTCGCTCCTCTGCTCTCCCTCCCCTCCCCTCAAGATGGCCGACAAAGGGCCAGCGGGGTAGGAGGGAGGGAGGAAGGACTAGTCCGAGGGTCCAGAGCGGGGTGACTGACCCCCGGGGACACCGCAGGGCCCAGGTGGCACTGTGGCTGGAGTGGGGGTAAAGGGGAGACCCAGCTGCTGTGTGACTCCGGTGGGGGCTCTTCCTTCTCTGGGCCCCCACATCCAGACCTGCGCGTCTGTGTCCGTGGTCGGAGTGGGGGGAGGGGAAGACGGGCCCTGGGAGGAGTCTTGAGGGTTGCGGGACGTCTGCGGGGTCCCCTTGAAGACCTGTTATCCCGGGGGTGATTTAACCTGCCGGGGGGGCGGGAGGCGGCGCCTGTGGAGGAGGAGCGGAGGGGTGGCTCCGGAGTGATTTCAAATTTCCCTCGTCCCCGCCCCCCGCCCTCCGCGCCCGAGGCCCGGCTCTGAGTGGCTGCGGCGGGGGCGCCCCCGGGCGGGGGCGGGGCGAGTATCGGGCCGGGGTTACAAGGGGACTCGGCACCGCCCCCTCCCCACCCACTCCAGCTGCCAAAAAAAAGAGGGAATCCCGTTCCGGGACCTCCTGTGGAGGCGGCTCCCATCCGGCTGGAGACCAGGCATGCTTGGGGAGGAGAAGTCCCTGATCCTACTTGGGGGAAACGGGCAAGGAGGATAAAATGGGCGGGGAGCATGTGTCTTACAGCGATACGAGTGGAAGGGATACTTGCTGTGTTCCCGAGACGCAGAGGAGCAAAGAGGTTCGTCCCCAGGGAGGGCGATGGGCGGCCTTCCTGGGGTCTACAGCCGAGGGGAGGAGGTCTCCCATTGGAGAGAAGTGGAGTTAATGGGGAGGGGTATTCTTACCTGGCCTCGGCTTGAGAGGGAGCCTCCTTGGGGAGGGGCACGGAATAGAAGAGAGTTCGGCCAAAGAGGTGAGCGTCCGTCCTTTATGACTTGTACCTGGGGGTTCTTCTGAGGGACTTTTTTTTTTTTTCTTTTTCTTTTCCGTCCCAGGGCTAGGAGAGAGCTTGTGGATGGGTGCGGGCGAACAGGTGGGCCGGGGTGTGCGCGCTTCTCGGGGGCGTGTGCCAGAGGGGCGGGCTCGCGGGGTACTCCCTAGATGAGCTACGGAGAGCGAGGCGCTGCGGGGCTGCCGAGATGCCCTCGGGAGAGGCTGCCTTCTCCCTGTGCACACCTGGCCCGGGAGGCGCCGGTCCGGGGCGGCGCTTCCCTGCCCCGGCCACGCTGCCTGCCCTGGGGGCTCACTTTCTATTTTCCCCTCTTCCAGAGTCAGGCTGGTCCCACTTCCCAGACTTGCAAACTGAGCCTGAAAACTTCCAGCCGTACCTCCGTGCCCGTGTGATTGTTCGGCGAGGGAGGGTGGGTGTTGAGCCCCACTTCACAGGGGAGAAAGTGGAAATTGGGAAAGAGCCGGCCAATTTAGCAAGTTAGCAACAGAGAGTTGCTTTTGGGCCTGGGTTTTCCCGTTGGAGTCACGCACCTGTGGCAGGGAAGGGCTGCAGGAGTTCTGGGCCCAGCCCCAGGCCTGGGCCTCCACTTGGCCTCCTTCCCTTATCTGGGCTGAAAGAGGCTGGCTGGGCGGTTGTGCTTCCCCATCCCCTCAAGCTGAGATGTGTATGAATTAAAGAGAATTAAGGACAAGACTATGATTTCTGACTTTGCGCCTCCTGATTTCTGGATGCTGTGAGTTTTGGTGAACTGGTGGTAACTGTTTTTGGTATCCCTGGTGGGGCCCTTGCTTCCAGGGCCCAGGACGCCGACCTGCCTCTGCCCTCCGCCTCCAGGACTGCTGTGACTTCTTGCACCCCAGCCATTGGAATCCCCAGGTGCAGACTTAATTCTTCCAGCGTTGAGATGACGCTACCTATTTTATAGGGCTGGCATACAGTAATCCCTCAATAAAGGCTTGGCATCATTATCTAGTGTGTGGTCTAAGCAGACTGCCCTCTTTTAGGGGAATGCATAGGTCTTTGGCATGTGTTTAAATCTGTCCCTGTAAATCTGTTGCCCTGTGTTCCTTAGTTATTACATCTGTGAAATAGGAACAATCGTGCTGATAACCCCAATTTGTGTAAGAGTGAAACTAGTTTTTACATGATTTAACCTCTAACCCTCAGTGTTTCCTCAGATGTCTGACAGGGGTAATAGCCCCTATCACATTAGGCTTGGGTTAGGACTCAATGCGATAGTGCTTGGCATAGCAGGTGGTGAATGTTGACATTGTACTAATTAACCGCTAGCCCCTCTTTTTAGGGTGGCCATTAATGAGAATTGGGGATGAAAGGAGGCACCTCCACTGGCCCCTCCTTTCCTGCCTTCCTCCACCAAGGTATTCCTCTGAGCTGTGAAAGCTTTTCCAAATCATTGTCTTCAATTTGGGAGTTGGCAGGAAGGAGTGCCTTTGTTCCTTTTTGAAAGCAACATGTTTTTGTTTTATGGGTTGGGGCCATTTTTACACCCCCACCCAAGTTTGGGGCCTACCTTGAAGGTGTAGAGCTAAGTGAGATCCTTTCCCTTTCCCCATTGGGGTGGAGAAGGCTGAGACAAAGGGCCCAGGGCTGGGGCTGGCTGCATCCCACTCCTTAAAGCCATAAGCAATACCTCCACCCCTTGCAATGTTGGCTAGGAGGGGAGGAGGGTATCTGGGAGCTGCAGGGGGCGAAGGGGAGGAGCAAGGGAGGTGGGGCTGGGAGAAGCTGCTTCCCCTCCTTCCTCTCCTCCAGCCACGTGGGGCCTGCAACCCAGAGGGGCCTGTCGTGCTTTCTTACTGCAGCCCCAAGCTTCCTGACTGGGGGGTGGGGGGTGGTTTGGGGCAAGTTCTCCTTCCCAGAAAACTTGCCGTGGGACTGACTTCTTTGTCTCAGACCAGCACTCCTGCCAGCTGTCCCACCTCCAGGCTCAGATACTTGGAAATTTCACCTGAGATGGTCCTCACTAAATCTGAAACTCCTCTTGGTCCAACAGCATGGCAAGTGCCTCCACCTCAGCCTTTGAGAGGTACAGGATCTCGGGTTAGGCACACTCTTGGTGTTGAGTGAGTTTTAAAATCATGAGTTTAGGGTGATTTTTCAGTTTCATGATGGACCAGGGCTGGAGGACTACAGAATTCCTCGTGTTGTCAGCACCCTCTTTGTAAAGTGATGGGCTGATGTTCTCACTGGGCCGAAAATTTGCAGCTGATGGAACTCAGGGAGATCCAGGTACTTTGGCAGCTTGGTGGTTAGTGCTTTTCAGAACTTTCATATCTGCCAGTATCCCAGGACAAGAGTTTGTCCTTCCAGAAGGGAACAAGCCCAGTCCAGATGTTCAGATGTGTCTGCCTGTGGCTGGAGGGAAGTGGCCTGGTAAATGCAGAGGGAGCCCACACGTGGGGCTGCTGTGCTGGATTACCTTTCTGTGTAGTGGGTACAAGTACACACACACCCAGTAGAGTTGGTAGGAGGATGAAATGGAATCCAGGGACCTTTTAGCTTAGCAAGCCTTAGGGTGCTCTTTCACAAAATGAGTTAGGTGGGGGCCCTAAGTATTGTAAAAAGCCTGTTGTGCTCTAGGTCATGTTAGTCATTGGAGTCAGTATGCTCATGGGGCCTGGGCTTTGGAATCAAATCTGGATTGGTATTCCTGTTCACTCAGTTTATAAGCTGGTGGTGAGCCCCAGTTGCTCCATCTGTAAAATAGGGATGCGTTGTTGGCCAGTTCCAGGGGATGTTGAAGTCAGTTGAGATGCTATAGATTAAAAAGTGCACATACTGAGGATTCAATAAATGTCGCATTATGTGGTAAATACTGAAATATTAGCAAGTGGTCATTATTTACGTCTTGAGAGAAACAATCCTGGTTAGCATTCCTGAGATTTTCCTCAGAATAAGCAAAAAGTGAGGAGGACCTGTTTTGTGTAGGGAATTGGAATATTTCAAAAAGTGACTTTTATTGTGTTAGATACAAATGAAAATCAAATGTACCATCTTCAGATGCCAAGAAAAAAACGGGTCACAGCCTATAATCTCACAGTCCCAACGTAATGAATGTTTTGCTTTCATTGGGGGAGAGGGTCCTCAATTTCTTCTAGAAATGGAGAAAAGCGTAGAGAGGACCAGCAGCCCTTCCTTAGTGAAGAGATGAGAACGCAAGGAAAGTACAGAGTGGTGAGGAAAGGTGCTCAATCGGGGAAGGTGCCCACTGTGGTCACCTTTGGGGCCGGCTTCCCAAGCAAATGGAATTGGCCATTGAAAGATTATGATGAGCGGGAAATTAGAAGTGCATTTTCAGAAACGACTGATAATTGATGGGTGTGAGGGATCCGTGGGGAAACGTTCTTGACTAACAAATTTCCTTTTGGGGACAGTTTGATGCTGACCAGGTGTGTGGGAGGAGGAGATAACGGGAGAAGTGGGCCCAACAGCTTTGGGGACTCTTCTCCTGAAGTTGAGGGAATGAATTCCCTTGAGCCATTATATGCCTTGTTTTTTTCTACTCTTTCTATGACTCTTATTTATCAGATGTGGTGCCTCCTGGCCTGGTAGAATTTTGGCCATTTGTGTTTAAGTTCTGCTTTCTGGTGTCCTCAGCTTTTATGTTTTGAAGGGTTCTTGTCCTACAAATTCCATTTGTAATGATGTCTTCATCTTGTTTTTTGGACACATCCCTTATCTCCCTGAGAATCTTTGTTTAGCTTTCAGTGCTCCCTCCAATGTTTGAGTATGTCTTTTTGTTTGTTTTCACTGTTTTCATTTCTCATATTTAAGTTTTGAAACTTATCTCCGTATTTGAGAGAGACCGAAATTATCTGTGGGACTTAAACTGGAGGGTTTCTTTGTGGGATAGGGACTTGAACATGTCTTCGGGTCTCCCAAAATCTGAAGGAAGTTCTCTGATATATTGGTTTGTCTTATTCCCTGGAGCAGAGGAATCTTTAGTGCCCTGCCCAAGAGAGATGTACAGGCCTGGCTGTGAGAGAAAGGTACCGGGGAGTTCACAGTTTGGTGTTAATCTCTCCCCCTGATCAGGTCTCCTGTGTAGCAGCCCGGGTGGAGAAGTGGTTGCCTACCTGTTTCTTTTCCATCCCTCCCTGCAGCCCCACCTTCTGAGGTTAACTGGGCTTCCTAAGCAGCATTTATTTCCCATTGCGTTTGCTTCCTGTAGCAAATGGTGGCATGCTGGGGCCAGAGCCAGGGCCTTCCACTGCACTTCAGCTCCTGGGAAGGGATGATGCCTTCTTGGTCAGTGTTCCCATTCCTCAGCACAGTGCTGGGGCCCCTGACGTCCTGGCTCCGTGAATGTGTGCTGTGTAACTTGAGTAAAGCAACAAAAGCTGGCCTCAGTCAAGCCTGAGTGTCCTGTAGCTGCGGCACTGAAACCCAGAGGGGACACCGCAGGTGAGCAAGGAGACCTCACCTGGGACACGGTGAGAAATGCAGTGGTAGGCGAGATGCCTGAACAGGCCGGTGCTGTCCGCAGGGATTTTATGGGTTGTTTTGGGTTATATGGGATGCAGGATGATAGGATTTGGAAAATTCTGAGCAAATGTACATAGAGGTGTGGGTGAAATCTTGTCCTCTGTAGTGTAAGAGAAGAACAGGTTTTGGGGGTGAGCCTACCTTGTTGTTATCTCCACTGTCCCCTGGCCCTCCCTACCCCCCAATTCCTAACCTCAACCCCATGAGGGCAGGGGCTGGCTGGCCCTTGCCTGCCTTTGACGCTCCTGCAGAATGAACATGGTTCCTGAAGCATAGCAGGAACTCCTATCTGAATGGATAAGAGTGGCCTTTTCCAGGGTCCTGATCTGTCCTAGGATGTTATGTGTGTTGGGCTGAAAGCACAGTACAGAGTAACTGCTCAATATTAAAATTGTCACCCTTCCCTAAGGCCACACAGCTAGCAGGGAGTGGACTCTGCATTGAAATGCTGTGAAATTTCTGAGCCCTTTGCCTCCTCCACCTGGCTTAGACCCACAGAACTGGCAGGATGCAGTTGGGTTAAGATGCTCTGGAGTTACCTGTCTGCTGACTGCTTTGTCTGCAGGCCTGATTCACCACTGCATTGAGGTGGGCGGGCCCAAACCCCTACTAGGTAATTGTGGCTGGTTTTTCCAAAAGCCGTTTATGTGAGATATCATGGGCTTTTATAAAAAAGCCAATTTAGTATGCAATTCCATTTTAACCTCATATAGTTACAACTTCTTTTCTTGTGAAAGAGGACCCTCTTTTTTTTTTTTTTTTTGGCCTCGCTGTGTGGCTTGCAGGATCTTAGTTCCCCAACCAGGGATTGAACCCGGGCCCCCACAGTGAAAGCCCCAAGTCCTAACCACTGGACCGCCAGGGAATTCCCAGGATGGGAACTTTTAAGATCTACTCTCAACAACTTTCAAAGATACAATACAATTTTGTTAACCACAGCCACCGTGCTGTATGTTACATCCCATAGTAACATACATAGGGACTTAGTTACATACATAGTAACATACATAGGGACATAACATAGGGACTTAGTTATAACTGGAAGTTCATACCTTTTCATCACTTTCCCTACTTCCCTCATACATTGTACCTAGTTTTTCTTTTTTGTCTTTTTTAAAAATAAGTAATGCTCAAGGACTAATTTTCTGATTAATCTGTAAGTCCTCTCACGGAAGCAACTAGGAATGATGTCTAACGTGCATGCTAAGCTCCCTAGAAAAGAAATCTAAGGGCCAGAAGAGGGAACTAGAAACAAGAAAACCCAAACTGGGGCTTCCCTGGTGGTGCAGTGGTTGAGAGTCCGCCTGCCAATGCAGGGGACATGGGTTCGTGCCCCGGTCTGGGAGGATCCCACATGCCACGGAGTGGCTAGGCCCGTGAGCCATGGCCGCTGAGCCTGTGCATCCGGAGCCTGTGCTCCGCAACGGGAGAGGCCACAACAGTGAGAGGCCTGTGTACAGCAAAGAAAAAAAAGAAAAGAAAACCCAAACTAAGGGATGTTCAAGACCTTTAAGGAGAAAATCAATGAAACTTCTCAATAAGGTTGGCAGGCTTGTCCTAGCAGGTATGAGCATTTATTATAAAGCTACCACGATTAAAAGAAGTTGCAAGGGGTGAATACCAAAAAGAGAAGTGAACCCAGAGACATCCCATTTATATACAGGAACTTTATAAAAGAGGTGGAGTTGGGACATACTAGTTATTATGTGTCTGGCTTTCCTTATAGGGAAAATTGAGATCCCTACCTCAAACCATATACAAATAACTTCAGGTTAGCTAAACTTGAACATTTTTGAAGGAAAAAATGTTTCTTGGACAGTGACATTTTAAAGTTGACTTTCTGCTTGTGAAAGTAACATGGGGATATGGTTGTCCATTCCCCCACAAGCTACCTTCCTGAGATACCTAACTTTTTACAGTCAGAGGAAAAATGCTGGAGGAACTTTGCTTAATGTACACGGTAATGAATTAAAAAATGGGATTGTATTGGGGCAGACTTTCACTTTACATGGCTTCATCTAGCAACGGTTGCCCCATTCTTTGCTTCTCAGTGGTCTCCCCGGTGTGGCTGCATATAATTTAGTCAGTCTCCAATTGATCATTTGTTTGCAGCTTTTGCTACAGCAAAGAAAGACAGTGCCAATCCTGCCCACAGGTTTTGGTGAGAGCTTTGCGCCGAGTCAATTCCTCGCAGTAGAATCCTGTGTAACAGGATGCAGACACTTGGCATGTGAGATCATACTGTCAGATTGCCATTTTCAAGGCTGAATCAATATCCCCATGGCATTGGTATGTGGATGGGCTGAGATTTAAGGCATAGGCTGAAGCAACGGGTGCAGCCTGCTGTGAGGGGCAGAACTGAGGGGGTAGCTTTTCAGAATAGTGATCTCCTTTCTTCCCTTACCCCTTGGGAAGAGGGCAGAGGGCGCTTTGGCTCTGGTTTTGCCAAGAAGGACAAGGTCACAGGAGTGGGCATGGCAGCTCCCAGAATCCTCTGCGTCTCATCATGCCCCACCTGTCATTCTGGGTGACCTGTGGCTTCCTTGTCCACATCTGCACGTCCTTCCTAGGGCTTCCCAAATAACTTGTAGGGGAAGGGGGCTGTTTGCTTGCATTTTGTTTACATAGGGTAAAAAGTTTGACTCCAAACTCCAGTTTAATCTGCCATATCTTTCGGATCTTTCTGTACGTTCCTAGGTTTTCCTGTGAATTATCTAAAAGGTAATGATATGTGATTTTACTACAATCCATTGGCAAACATCCAGGTATTTGTTAGTATTTTGCTATTAATGAGCAATGCTGCAAGGAACATCCTCATAGTCAACTTTTTTACTTGTCCAATGTGACCGCTGCTGGGATCAATTCTTATGATGATTCTGATAAATATGCCAAGGGCCAGCTATCACTGTACAATGACAGTGGTGCATGTAGCCATGACCCAGAGGCACTGAGCAGTTCTCCAGACTTCGGAATCATCGTGGATGAAGGGATGCTCCCCTTGGTGAGGCAGAACTGGGATGTCTGGCAAGACGGTACACGAGAAAGCGTAATCTCCAGGTTTTTTTTTTTGTTGTTGTTGTTTTTCTTTTTTTGCAGTACGCGGGCCTCTCACTGTTGTGGCCTCTCCCGTTGCGGAGCACAGGCTCCGGACGCGCAGGCTCAGCGGCCACGGCTCACAGGCCCAGCCGCTCCACGGCATGTGGAATCTTCCCGGACCGGGGCACGAACCCGTGTCCCCTGCATCGGCAGGCGGACTCTCAACCACTGCGCCACCAGGGAAGCCCAATCTCCAGGTTTTAAGGTTTTGTCATCTACTTTGGGATCTGTAGCACCAACCACCTAGGAATTAGGTGGGGTCATTTCATTTCACAGACTATAAAACTGGGGCTTGAGGAAGACAGGACTTTTTCTTCCTGCTTTCCTGTGAATCTGATCTCTTAGGAATTTAGTGGAGATCCCTGATCAGGCAAAGGCACTGAACTGGGACCCTGTGCTCTGTGTGCAGCCAGGTGGGCAGCCTATTTCTGGCCTCCTTGACTTGGTACTGTCCCTGCTGCCTGGCTGCCTCCCTCTCCACTCACCTGGGTGAGCTGTCCCTCCTGGGCTTACCTTTTATAACTATGCTTACTGCATCGTTTTAAGATGTCTTTAAGATCTGACTTCTGGACTAAGGCCTCAATTTCCATCACTTAGTCACTCTGGAAGCCTCAGCAAGGAATCTGCTGATCTGTTTCCTCTGAGCTTGTTTACGCATCTGAAAAATGGGGATCGTAAGAGTAGCTCTTTTTGTGAGGTACATATTGATTGCTCCATCTCAGCTATTTCTGGGGAACAGCTAAGAAAGGCTTGAGTAGTTCAAGGGCAGGAGGCAGGAGTCAAGATATCCCTCCCACAGGCTGAGAAGGAGTTTGGTTATTTTTTTTTTTGAGAAGGAATTTTTTAAACAGGGGAGGTGGGATTATCTTTCAGCCTCTCCCTTTTGTTTTATATTTTTGTTTTTGTTTTTTTTTGCAGTACGCGGGCCTCTCACTGTTGTGGCCTCTCCCGTTGTGGAGCACAGGCTCTGGGCGCGCAGGCTCAGCGACCATGGCTCACGGGCCCAGCCGCTCTGCGGCATGTGGGATCTTCCCGGACCGGGGCACGAACCCTTGTCCCTTGCATCGGCAGGTGGACTCGCAACCACTGCGCCACCAGGGAAGCCCAGACTCTCCCTTTTTACTTCACCAAATCTATAAGCCCTGGGTGGACTAACTATGGGTAGGGATGCCCAAGTGGCCTCCCCGCTTCCACCACTTCAACATCGTGCCCACCTTCCCCCACTTCCTGCACTGAGTTTAATTAATGCAGTTAACATTTACAAGGTGCCAGTGAAATAGTTCTGCTGCTGGTGCCAGCCTGGAAGAAGTGAGTGACATCACTTCTCAGCTTTATAGCTGGGTTGGGGAGTCCCTGAGCCTCCTCCCTGAGTCTAATTAGGGGTGCCACCCACCCTTCTGTCTGCCACATTGCATTTGGATACGTCTGACCTGGTTCAGTCGGACACAAGCACCCTGCACTAATGAGGCAGGGCCTTGCAGGGGAGCCTTGTTGGTGAGCCCACCCGGCACTGCTGCCCACCCCCAAGTCACGTGCTGGACCCCAGCCTCTGGGAAAGGGTCAGAGTTCACCTGCATCACGAGGACGGACCACTACCTCCTGTGAAGGTGAACGCTCAGCTGGTGTATCATGTCCCTCAGCCATAGGGCTCCCGTAGCCCCTGGGATAGATGGTGCATTGTTCATAACTTGTCTCAGGCACAGCAGTTACAGGCACGTGCCCAGGACTGCCTGGACATGAGTTTGGTGCTTCCACTTTGCTGGGTGACTTAATTCATCTGAGCCTGTTGACAGCAGGTTGATGAGAGGACTTGCCTCAGGATGGGGTAGGGGTTAGAGGTTTGTGCTGCCTTTAGCTTACAGTAGGGGCCTGGGAACTGTTAGAACAGCCAAGCGGCAAGGCTGTCCTGAAGCTGGTATGTGAGTCCCTCTGAAAAATCCCTTAGGAAGGCGCCACCTCTGTCAGGGAGGTAGTCCGGCCAGTTTATCTCCCAGCGCTGGAGCCATCAGTCTAGATGAAGCAGCTAACTTGTGTTGGCCATGCTATCTGGGAAATGCCGATTCTGACTCATTACAAGCCAAACAGCTTCATGAGGGAGATTTGTATCTACCATTAGAAACCAATGGCTGGTGCTAATTTCTTCCTGTTGCCAAGAGCATGTAGCTAAAATTCGTGTGTTCTTATTTAATTTCCCTGGACTCTTTGAGCACCTTTAAACAAATCTCACTGGTCAAGTATGTGTTATGTTGCCTAACCTCAGTTTGCCCATGTGTTATACAGGGATAATAATATGTACCTCATGTAAGGATTGCATGAACTAATACAAGTAAAGCACAAAAAGGTGCCTGGCATATAGTAGTAAACGCTGAAAAAAATGATCAGGTGAGAGGATTTGTATATCTACACAGAGAGGGCCAGATCATCACTTTTTGAAGCAGAGACCTATGAGAGAACCCTTCCTGGCTTTTGAACTGTGGTTTTTGAAATCTGAGTATGTGATAGGGAGAGATGGGGAGGGCTTCCAGGCCCAGGCCCAGCAGCAACACACGCCTGGAGCTGGATCTCTTTGAACTTGTGTGTAACCTGGGCGGGAGAGAAACCAAGCTGGGCATCTTTCAATCATGCCGGTTCTGGACGCTGGTGCGTGTGGTGAAGCTAATGTCATTGCAAATCCAGGTAATGAAAACTACAGGGAAGGAATTTTTAATGAAATCACACTGAATTATGCCACTAGAAGTAATTATTTTACACGCCCAGCTCACTCCAGGGCACCCAGGTAGCTGCTGACACAGCTGGTTGGTTTCCTTTCCTGAGTCTTCCTCCAGTGCCCATGTGTTTGGTTCTAGGGGCAGGATTTTTCCTGAATGTTGAGATCTGGCTTTGGGAAGGAGCTCTGCTCACTTACTTGTCCATCCCTCTTGGCAGGCTGGTGGACAAGTTAGCACTGCTGAGGCCCTGGGGAAGCCTGAGGGTGGTTAGTCATAGTTAATCATTGTCAGCTCCAGGCTGCAGGCCCCAAATGGGTCTGTCTAAGAGGGAGACTCCCATTGATCCAGTTGGGGGCTGTCTTAGGGAATCCTGGGTCCCAGATGAGAGAGAAGTCTTGTCCCTTGATTTCAGCCTCTGACCTGATACCAGCTCCTCACTTGAAGCCCTGTCTGCCCCTCCCCCCTCTACAGAGCTCCCCTTGGACCCTCCTGGTATCTTGTACCCCATGGCCCAGCCTCCCACCCCCTGCCAGGCCACCCAAGTTATTTAGTTCACTGGTTTGGCCTGAGGCGAAACGCTGGAAATTAATCATTACTTTGAACCACACTCCAGCAGTTTTCCTGGGATACTGGCAACTTGGACTCACAGGAACTGGTCATAGGTCAGACAACCTGTTCTTCCGGGTCAGGGCTTGAGAGTGAAAGGGGCCTAGAAGTAGCTGGGTCAGGTGCTCTTCCTTTTCCCTGGGGCTGGTGAGAGTCCTTAACATGTGTTGAGAGAAAACACCAGGAACTGTGAACCTGCATACATACCCTGGACCACATGGGGTGGTTAAACTATATCAGTGTATACATTTGTGACCCAGGCAGTGTTTCTTTTCTTTTCTTTTTTTTTTTTTTGCCGCTCCGAGTGGCTTGCGGGATCTTAGTTACCCGACCAGGGATCGAACCCAGGGTCCCGCAGTGAAAGCGCTGAGTCCTGACCACTGGACTGCCAGGGAGTCCTGCAGTGAAAGCGCTGAGTCCTGACCACTGGACTGCCAGGGAATTCCCAAGGCAGTGTTTCTTTAACGTGCATATTGATCACCCAGGGATCCTGTGAAAATGTTGATCATGATTTAGTAGGTGCGTGACATTCTGCACTTCTAACCAGCTCCGGGGTGATTCCCTGGTCCTTGGTCCGTATGGGGACTAGCAGAGGTCTAGTTGTCCCACACCCACACCTGGGGGATGGACCGGTGCAGAGGACTGAATTGAGAACCCACGTGACATCGCAAATCCTCAGTGGGACACTGCAGGCCTCATCAGTGAGCCCCACAGCGCCCCCTGGTGGGCATGGTGCCTGTGTCACCACTGCAGCTTGCAGCCTAGACGGTACTTCTGGAAGGTACCCTGGAGGCTAGCCTGGTCATCAGGCACCATGTGGTGAGTCTCCAAGATGGGGAATAGGGGCTGGCAGTGATCAGGCCCCATAGGCAGCCGGTTGCTGGGGAAACTCTTCCCAAGCAGGGGTCCAGGACAGGACAGTGTGGTACCAAATACTGGAGCTGTTTGGGGGAAACAAAGGAATGGGAGCCTGGGGGCCTCACCCTTCCGATTACATGTGGTTTCTTAAAAAAATTGTATTTTATATTGGAGTATAGTTGATTAACAATGTTTCAGGTCTATTACTGTGATTTTTTGACTTTGGAGACTAATCAGGTCTGTGTGTCAGTTTTCCTTTTCTATAAAATGGGCCCACAGTCACATTAGGAGGAATAAATGAGAGCAAGGTGCAGGTTCTTGAGGCCAACATGTCCCAGGCAGTGGGCCAGGTCGCAGGTCGCACAGCCCTCCAACGCATCCCTGAAGACCTGGCCCATCCCTGAAGACCTGGCCCATCCCTGAAGACCTGGCCCAAGCTGGTCTTAGCTGAATAGCCTAGTGATGTTGTGGATACCAGGGTGGGCAGCAGTGGGGAGGCAAAGGCCCAGAGGTGGGGTGTGGCTGGAGCAGATGGGGAGCATGCCCCTTGTTAAATGCCCCGGTCCTTCCTGCTGTGTCTCCTCCATCCCTTCCCTTCTTGGGAACTTGGGACTCTGAGCCCCAGCTGGTAAGGGAGGAGGAGAGTGAGTGACAGGTGAGCAG
>NW_020173068.1:5034083-5063923 GCF_003031525.2 Neophocaena asiaeorientalis asiaeorientalis
GGAGGAGGGGGCGGGTGGGAAGAGGACCTGGAGATTGAGGGGAAGGGAGAGAGCAAACAAAGGGGTCAGGAGGGAAAATAATGCACTGGCTTCCTGAGGCCCTGCAGAGGCTGGGCAGGGAGAGAGGGCCAGGGGCAGAGGGGACCAAGGCTGGCGGCAGGCAGGCCGGGGCAGGCGGGCCCTAGATGGCATTGTTTGAAGTGGCCGGCTAATTGCACAGAGCAGCCTGAGCCTCATACCACGGCCCAGCCCCCTCCTCTGTCCTGGGTGCTGGCTTCTGAGCCTTCAGGTCGAGTGGCCACATGGAACCAAGTCCCGATCCTCCGAGTTTGGTGAGGGGGCCAGGCTATGGGGGGCAGCCTGGGCGGGGTCCTTGGGCGGGAGTATCACCCTGAGGACAAGTCATGGGGCCTCTCTTGGCCTGAGGACCTGAAGCCACTGGCGGGAGGTTTGGGGGCGTGCTGCCCCCTTGTGCCCTTGCTTCCCTGCTACCCTCCTCATTCTGGCCCTCCTGCAGGAAACAATGAAGGGAGACACCAGACAGCTCAACGGAGAGGAGGACGCCAGCAGGAGGGAAGACTCCATCCTCACCAACGGGGGCTGCAGTGACCAGTCTTCCGACTCCAAGGACGCGCCCTCGCCCCCAATCCTGGAGGCTATCAGCAGCCCGGACATCAGAGGTGGCAGAGGTGGAAGAGGTGGCCTGGCCTGTGGGGAGGACGGGTGGGCAGGCACTGGGGACCACAGCTGGCACACGAGCCTCCGAGCAGACTCAAGGCAGGTTGTGGGGCAAGAGCCTCATACCACGGCTCTGGGGAAGCTCCAGGGAAGGGAAGAGGATGGAGGCAGAGCCCCTGGCCTCCCTATTTTCCAGTCACCTCAGCTGGGACTCTGAGCAAGTGACCCCAAGGCGATGACCCTTGTTCTTTTCCTGACACGGGGATGGTTGCGGCATAGATAGACTGAGGTTTTTCGCCCTTTTACAGGGGCACCCCTCTCCCCTAGCAGCTGGGCCTGTGATTTTTATGGGAAGAAATACACTCAGGCAGGGAGCGTCTAAGGCTCGCTGCCAATCCCACCCTCTCCTCCCTTCCCCTATGCTGCTCCCAGATCAGATCCCTTGGGATCCTCCCCACTGAGATTTTTCTGGCCCAGCTGATTTGGAAACCCCTGTATTGTCCCATCCTGCTATTGAGAACTCCTCAAATTGTGCTGTCCAATAGCACTTTCCAGAGGGTGAAAGTGTTCTATTTCTGCATTGTTCACTATAACAGCCAGGAGCCACGTGTGAGCACTTAATGTGGCTGCGATGGCAGGCACTGGAATGCTCATTTAAGTGGAGTTAGTGACCACTGACTGGGCAGCACAGTTCTGGAAGGAACGTGTCAGGAGTACCATCAGTAGTGTTTTGGGTTCTATATTTCATGCAGGCCTTGGATCCTGTTGCCTTACTAATACATTGAGAGGACTGTGGGTCCCGAGGGGTTAGGAGTTAAGCCCTGAAGATGCCAGTGGGTTTAGGGAGACCCCAGGCCACAGCCCAGAGAAGAGACAGGACAGCCTGGCGGCTGCCGCTTCCTCAACAGACTTTGGTTCTTTCCTCCACAGGCCGCAGATCAAGCTCACGACTGTCTAAGAGGGAGGTCTCCAGCCTGCTAAGTTATACTCAGGTACCCGCTCCACTCTCACTTTTTGGGATTCGGGGGAATTATCTTTGGTTTGCATCAAATAGGATAACTGAGGCCCACTTAAATTGGTACCCAGTCAATACTTGTTGAGTGAGGAATTTGAACATTGCTAGGCACACAGAAGACTTCCAGCGACCTCACTTAGGATGCCATTTGCTGCCGTGATTTGTCAAGTTTTTGAAATTATTTTTTTCTCAATCTGGATGATCAATTACATTGATAAATTCCTCCTGTAGCAAGCTGTCCTTTTATTCCTGGAATGAGACCAACTTGCTCATGGTATGTTTTAAATTGGATGTACTTTAGCATCTATTCATGAGTAAAATGAATGTATGATTTATTTCTTGTAATAATATCTGTGTCCGGTTTGATAGCAAGGTTGTATGGCCATGTGGCCTCAAGGATTTTTCTTTTTCCACGTTGGAAAGAATTTGCCTGGCTTGTTTTAGTGGATTTGCAACAATCACTGAAATATCTTTTACCACTTGTTGCAATATCAGTGTTTCTGCTTGATGAGTTTTTTCCAAGTTATAGTTTTTCCATGTTTTTTTCACTCTTGACATTATTTACGCCTTCTGTTTTCCTATTAATCATATTAGTTTTGTCCATTCGGTTACTTTTTCTAAGAACCAGTGTCAGGCATTGGGACAAAGTCATGGACAAAAGTTGTGGACCAATGAAAACCTACCCTCGTACAGCTTCTCTTATCCTCATGGAGGACAACAAGCGGGCACCCATATGATGAGGAATGAGAGCTGTGTGGGGAACTGGGAAGGGACAGTGCTGGATCAGAGGCTCAGAACAGCTGTTTTAGCCTCTGAGCACTTCCTCTGTGCCCTGCCTTGGGCAAGCGTGCATTATTCGAGTCTCATTATAAGCCTGTTGTTCCCTTATAAGGGAAGAACCATTATACCAATTTTAAAGAGAGGAACGGACTCACTAGAGGCCTTAGTTGGCAAGTGAAAGTCAAGTTCTTAACACTCCGGCAAGACCTCGAGCCACTCACCACTGCTCTGGTTCTCATGCTCAGTTTTTGTTGCGTTTGGTGTGCAGCATGGGACATGCACTTGACACGGGATTAGCACCATTTCTTCTTGGTCACTGTAGCAAGAAGCATCTTCCTTGAGCCTGTGATTTCTCCCAGACACTGTTAATTGTGGAGATTACGTCTCCCTAGGTCTCCCTGCTGCGCACAGCGAGCTAGTCTAACCATGGTGTGGGCACGGAAGGCTTCACGACGCACTTTGCATTGACACCATTTCTTTGGTTTTCTAATTCCACCAAGGTTTCTCTTGAATTCATGATCATGTGGTAAGCCACTGCAAAATATTTTTTGAACAAAATGAGGTTGAAAATCTTTTTAAGTCACTCAGACCAATATTATGATTGTTTCTATATGATTGGCTCTTCATTTAAAAACTATTTTGGTTATATGACATCCTAAAATTCATAATGTTTCACTTGTAAAGGATCTGACGGGCGATGGAGATGGCGAAGGGGAAGATGGAGATGGCTCCGACACTCCAGTGATGCCAAAACTCTTCCGTGAAACCAGGACTCGGCCAGAAAGCCCAGCTGTAAGTGCCAGCCCTAAGCCAAGGCACTTCAACCACACATCAGCCTGCATTAAAAACCTTGTCCAGGATCTCCCTGGGGGAACTTTGTTTTTGTTTTTTGCGGTACGCGGACCTCTCACTGTTGTGGCCTCTCCCGTGGCGGAGCACAGGCTCCGGACGCGCAGGCCCAGTGGCCATGGCTCACGGGCCCAGCCGCCCCACGGCATGTGGGATCTTCCCGGACCGGGGCACGAACCCGTGTCCCCTGCATCGGCAGGCGGACTCTCAACCACTGCGCCACCAGGGAAACCCTCCCCGGGGGAACTTTGAACGAATGTTTTGAAATTGGAAAATGATAGCAAAGCTAATGAATTATCATTGTGATGGTTTTCACATGGCAGTTCTCTACTTTTTTGGGAAGCACTCTAGGAAGTGCCCAAGGGTGATAGTTTGCAGGTGGATGATTCAACTGCCCGTTACCTTTGGGAGTCGCTTCTGTAGGTGGATTCTGTGACTTGAAATCTGGAAATGGGAAGGTAATTACTGCTCATGGTCACCCAGCCTGTTAGAAAGCAGGCTGATACTTGGTGACCATGGCAGGTGCAGTTGATAATCTCACCCATGTGATGTGTATCATCCCGTTTTTTTACAGATGACAGAAGACGCCGGTAGTTTACTCAAGGTTAAACATTAACTCTCTTGTGTGCAGGATTTGAACACAGGTCTGCAACACCCAAGTTCATGCCATTTTTGAGAAGGAAGCATAAGGGCTTCTCATCCGTCTTGACGATCCAGTACCTTTGGGAGGAATGCAACAATAGTAATAATGCTTTTGGAAAAGAAAAGTGTTTGATTGAGAGTAAACTTGGATTTTATTTTTCAATTCAATTTGCAGGTGCCAGTTTCAGCTGTGCCAGGCAGAGTGGGAACTGCTGTAGATTGTCGGGCAGCCCTGCTGGCCACCCTGATCCCTTATCCCACAAACTGGGGAGTTTCTGGGTGGGAAGTAACCAGTCCAGAATCCCTTCCTGCTAGACCACCTTGTTCACTTCTGTTGGCCTGAGGCTGCCTCTCAAGCCCAGTCCTCTGGGCCCCCTGTCTAAGACCCCAGCCTCCATTCACCAAAGGCCTCGTGCTTATCCTCTCTTGCTTCCAGGTCCGAACTCGAAATAACAACAGTACCTCCAGCCGGGAGAGGCACAGGCCCTCCCCACGTTCCACCCGAGGCCGGCAGGGCCGCAACCACGTGGACGAGTCCCCCGTGGAATTCTCAGCTACCAGGGTTGGTTCCCCGGACGCTCAGACCCCTGCCCCCAGTCTCTAACTGGAAGATCTGCCCCTCTCACCACACCACGGAAAGTGGCCGCTGTTATAACCTGCTTCCTTTCTTCACACTTACCACCCTTTCAGGGTCTTACCTTTCCTTTCTCTCCCGGGTGCTGGGTAAGCTCTTCCTAAGCCTGATGACTTCTCTCCTGGCCTGATCCCTGGATGGAACC
Source organism: Neophocaena asiaeorientalis asiaeorientalis (assembly GCF_003031525.2). Lineage (NCBI taxonomy): Eukaryota > Metazoa > Chordata > Mammalia > Artiodactyla > Phocoenidae > Neophocaena > Neophocaena asiaeorientalis. Next base: position 5,038,827 of record NW_020173068.1, read on the forward strand.
GTGGTGGGAATGCAAGAATTCCCTGTTGACTGGGTTCTTACTCCTCCTCGGAAAAAGCTCAAACCACTGATACCAGAACTGTCTTGTCTCCTTAGTATCTTCAGTGACTCTCTTGAGGCAACCCCATGGGTTACAGCAACTCTCGACTCCTGTTGCAAAGCTGGGCACCAGGGAGCCCTCTCTGAGCATCACTTGTTATCCTGACTTGGTCCTTGATTCTGTCCTTGTCCTTAAGGAAGTTGCTTTCTCTCGCCACTTAAGGGACACTTACTTGTTCCTGGAAAACCATCCTTGGTGGTCTCTGTTTCATTAACTTACATCTTCACTCTGCTTCACTTCTGTTTGCTTGGGAAGCCATTGGGGGTACCACTGGTCTCTGGTCACCCACGTGGTCTGCTGTGGCCCAAGCTGTGTGTCCTTTTGTCCACAGTCCCTGAGGCGGCGGACAGGATCGTCTGCAGGCGCGCCATGGCTGTCCCCTGCCAGCCCCTACCTCACTATTGACCTCACAGATGATGAAGTGGTGCCCCAGAGCAGCAGTACGCCCTATGCCCGCCTGGCCCAGGACAGCCAGCAGGAGAGCATGGAGTCACTGCAGGTGGACGCAGAGGGCAGAGATGCAGACAGCACTGAGTATCAGGTACCACTGGGGAAGGGCTGAATATAGGGAAAAGGGAACACTTACCCAGAGGTGACTTACTACGGTTCTTGTCACTTTTATCATAATATTTGAATTCACTCGCCAAGTACATTTTTCATATGCAACATGGTCCTTGCTGTATCCTTATCTCCTAGACATAACTCAAGCACCAGATTAGTTTACCATTGGATTACTGATTTTCTGAACATGACATCTTTTTACCTAGATATATATGCCTTGTATATATAATTCATAATTCTGTTCATCATGTTTACGTACACAATTGTTGATCTGCTTCTTTCCCTTATTGGGAACTGGAGTTGCCTCCCTTTCATGTCTATAATCCATTGTATAGTGTAATCCATCTAGGGTTGTTCATAATTAACCAGTTGAGCTTGTTGGTTTCACTCAGGCTTTCCTACATATGCATGTGTATATGTATGTACACATATCATGTAGAAATCCTTTTTTCCATGTACATGACTTCAGAGTAGATCTTTTTTTAAAAATTAATTTATGTTTGGCTGAATTGAGTCTTCACTGATGCATGGGGACTTTCTCTAGTTGCAGCGAGCGGGGGCCACGCTTTGCTGTGGTGCACAGACTTCTCACTGTTGTGGCCCCTCCCGTTGCAGAGCTTGGGCTCGAGGCACGCAGGCGTCAGTAGTTGTGACATATGGGTTCAGTAGTTGTGGCTCGCGGGCTCTAGAGCGCAGGCTCAGCAGCTGTGGCGCATGGTCCCAGTTGCTCCGCAGCATGTAGGATCATCCTGGGCCAGGGCTCGAACCGCTGTCCCCTGCATTGGCAGGCGGACTCCCAACCACTGCACCACCAGGGAAGTCCCAGAGTAGATCTTCTAGATACATTTTAATAACCTGCATGATTCCATGGGCATCTCACCTTTTATGGCAAGTTTTTATGTGCAAGCGGCCAAATTTTTTTTTTTTTTTTTTTTGCATTTTAACGGCTTTGTAATATCCCATTTGATGGCCTGTGGTGGGAATATCCAGGTTTTTTACTCTCTTACTTCCTGTGAGTTTTCAGTTAATATCTTTCCAGATACTAGGTTATATGTTACAGGTTACATATTATAGATCAAATATAAAAAACCCCACGTTCCTGTCAAACAAGCAAGCCTGCCCATGCTCTGCCCCTTATTTTCAAGCCATTCTCACTGAATTTTCAACCAGGAAGTGTTGGAGGTAGGGAATTTCCTGAGGAACTCTGCCTGCACTTGCAGGAAGCCCTGTGTTAGACTCCGAGGCAGTTGCCATTAGTGTCAGTGGGACCGGCAGGGTTTTACCTTGGCCCAACTGGTCTGTCTCATTGCAATTCCTTCATGTGGTTTTTCTTGCAGGACGGGAAAGAGTTTGGAATAGGGGATCTCGTGTGGGGAAAGATCAAGGGTTTCTCCTGGTGGCCTGCCATGGTGGTGTCCTGGAAGGCCACCTCCAAGCGTCAGGCAATGTCTGGCATGCGGTGGGTTCAGTGGTTTGGCGATGGCAAGTTCTCTGAGGTGAGTCCAGGGCAGGGTGAGCTTTCATGAGCTTACAGACCCACAGTGTTTTCCTTCCCTTCCTTTTACAGTTGCCTTTTAAGATAACGGCCTGCTTTCTGCAGATGGATGAGACTTCGTGACTCTGTGTACAAAAGGAGGACAAAAACTTCCCTTGCTCGTTGGCTCACACAGGCCCAGAGCTCTGGATCCATGGCCACCTGGGGTCTGTTGGTCCATTTCTCTGAGGCAGAGTCACCAGTATGAATTCTGAGGGGCAGGAGTGGCCACCTGGGAAGATACCCTCAAAGTATTCCAGTGGAGAAGCCTGGAAGAGACAGGAAGGGGTGTCTGACTCAGTCATTTAGTCCTAGGGGCAGAGTTATGGAAAAATTCTTTGAGTGGTGATTTCAGTGTTTCTTGATTATTGATATTAGCCATTTAAAGTTCACCTTTTGTGTGTATATATATATATATATATATTTTTTTTTAAATACTTTATTAAGATAAAAATTGGCTTACAGTGCAGTGCATAGATCTCATGATCTATGATTCAATGAATTTTCTAAAATGTATGCACATATGTAAACAATATCTCAACCCAAATATAGAACATTTCGACCTCTGCAGTACGTCCCTGTACATACCATCCCCATAGGTGACCACTGTTCTGATTTCTATCACTATAGACTAGTTTGGATTATACACAAACTTATGTAGATAATATAATATATACTGTTTTGTGTCTGGCTTCTTTTCATGTACATATATTTTTGAAAGTTGTCCTGTTGTAAAACTCATCTTTCTTTTTTTTTTTTTTTTGCGGTACGCGGGCCTCTCACTGTTGTGGCCTCTCCCGTTGCAGAGCACAGGCTCCGGACGCGCAGGCTCAGCGGCCATGGCTCACGGGCCCAGCCGCTCCGCGGCATGTGGGATCTTCCCGGGCCGGGGTACGAACCCGTGTCCCCTGCATCGGCAGGTGGACTCACTCTCAACCACTGTGCCGCCAGGGAAGCCCGATAGTCATGTTTCTTGATGAGTCTATGTTGGGGATGAATCGGGCTATTTTGATTCTTACACCTTTTTGAAGACACCTTCGTAGACCTCCAGGGTTTGATTAGAATGCGGCAAACAATACTTTTCCTGCGATGTTGTCTTTAGCGCATCCCTCAGTGTGTCCAGGGGTTAGGTGAGGAACTGCAGAACAAGTGGGCTGGGGTGGAGGCAGGTGTGGGAATGAAGGGCCAGCTAGTACATCTGTGGGACTTGGCCTCAAGTTGAGATTCTAGTTTTCCCATAAATTGGGCCATTTTCCGTTAACACATTGAAGTTCTCAAAGGGCAAGAATAATATGACCTGGAGTATCCCTCTTGGGGAGAGTCTGCATACAGAGGTCCTCCTTGGCCAGCAGAGGGAGCTGAAGGACGAATGTCCTGGGCCTGTGCTCTCCCTGAAGCATCTAATTGCAGGGCGATGATTTGTGTGCAAAGAAATGAAAAAAAACATGGAGTGTTTGTAATTGCTTTGGCCCAGTGAGACATAAAATGTGCTTAGCAAGACTGCGTCTGATGCTAGTATTCAAGATGCTGTTATTTTAGCATTATGGGATGGCATTGCAATATGGGGCCTGGTGCTTAGGCCGCTTGCTGTATTGAAGCAGTTTGGCATTGGGGTAGCACCTGCATTTCCATGCACAACTGTGTTGAATCCCAGTCCCTTCTCACCAGTAGTGGCAACACTCCTATGGGTGGTTGGGCTTAGAGATTGAGAGGGGAGCATGAGTGCCAGCACTGGGGAGAATGAAATATCACATGTCTTGTCAGCTCTGAAACCTGAACGCCCAGTTTCATCTCAGAATTGGCAACCCAAGTGGTTCATGCATGGCCTGGGGACTTGGGGATGAGACTTGTAGAATATGGATCTTTAGCCCCAGTGGAATTCTTGTATTAACAATTCACGATTACTAAAAAGAGCGTAGTCTGTGCCAGGAACTGTTCTCTAAACACATCCATTAGCTCAATTAATAAAAGGCTAAAGTAAGTAGACAGTAAACAGTAATCACAGCTATTTGTCATGCTCACGAAGGAGGAAAGAACATGTGCAAAACCCCTAAAATTGGAGCATCCGTGGTGAATTTCAAGACTGAGCTGCAAGGGGGTCACACCAGGGATCATGAAAGTCATTTGCTCTGAAAATATCTGTGAACCTGATCCCCAGGAATAAGCTCATGAGAAACCCAGGGCACCCAAGACACAGGCTGTAGGTGAATGTTGATGACGGCTTTCTCTTCTAGATACCAGCAGATAAGTTGGTGGCCTTGGGGTTGTTCAGCCAGCACTTTAACCTGGCGACCTTCAATAAGCTGGTCTCTTACAGGAAGGCCATGTACCACGCTCTGGAGGTAACATGGTGGTGGGTGGCTAGGGCCTGGCCCCAAGAATGGGGTTAAAGCAAGAAACATACAGAAAGCCAACTCAGTGTGGCCAAGGATGGGTTGGAGGGGACTGGGGCAAGCAGGGAGGAAGGAGGTTGAAAGACAGTGGCCTGACAGGCGTGCTGGGAAGGGAAGGAAGGGATTTGAATCCGCCCATGATTTCCTAGTGCTACCCCAGCTCCCCGCTGGTCTCCGTCTGAATTGCCCACTGAATGAGGAAGGAGGAGCCCTGGGAAGTAGGAGGTGATATTCAAACCAGTGAGCAAGCTTTTCCAGAGCTTGTGGTTCAAGGCCAAGACTGGGCAGCTGCTGAGGGTCAGCTGCTTCCTCCCCTTGTCCGTGGGATCCGTCAGGCTCTGTCCTTCCTCTACCTTGACTTGCAACTGAAAAGATCAGTGTCCTCTGTCCAGCATTTATGAGACAAGCTCTGTGCTTAATTAGACATGTAAGTCCTGGTGCTTCTGAAACAGGACTTAACACCTCCACACCTTCATTAGGGAAATTAAACAAGAAACCTGGAGCTTTCTCAGAGGCCATGAGACAGTGCTGGCTGATGCTTCTACCTATAGCTAAAAGTGACACAGCTAATTCTGATCCTCTACCCTCGAGAGAGAGCTGACCACTCCAGTTCCCTACGGGGAAGAGATCATATTTGGTGCCTGTGTGGGGAGACTTAACGCTCCCCCCATGGCCTGTCCCTGCACAGGGCGTTCCTCGCTGTCACATACCATAGCTCAGGACAGCTGTCTGGCTATGAAAGGGCCCAGTGTAAAGGGGAATGCAGGCCCCAGCAAGGGGCATCCCTGGGTGGGGCCAGGCAAGCACCCGCCCCTCCTGTTCATCAGATTCTCTCTCTATCTCGGCAGAAAGCCAGGATGCGGGCTGGCAAAACCTTCCCCAGCAGCCCTGGAGACTCGCTGGAGGATCAGCTGAAGCCCATGTTGGAGTGGGCCCACGGGGGCTTTAAACCCACCGGGGTCGAGGGCCTCAAACCCAACAACAGGCAACCAGGTGGGAATGGCTCCCTGTGGCAGCACCCCTACTTCTGCTGGTGGGAGCACCCTGGGGAGATGCAGTCACCCCCTGCTGCCTCCCATCCCACCCTGGCTTTACAGCAGCCGGTCGGCCCTGGCTGGCTCCTTCGTTTAGTGAGTTTTTTCCAACAGCCTAGCCTTTTGTAGTTTCACTGGACATTTTCCTGCCAAAAGGTCAAGTACACATAACCGGGATTGAATTTGTTTTTTGTTTTTTATTTACTTTTTAATTGTTTTACATCTTTATTGGAGTATAATTGCTTTACAATGTTGTGTTAGTTTCTGCTGTACAACTAAGTGAATCAGCTATATGTATACATATATCCCCATATCCCTTCCCTCTTGCGCCTCCCTGAGTCTGTTCTTAAAGCTTGAGTAAACAGAGTCAAGATGGAATCTTCACTAGCACCTTTTTTTAAAAGGAAAAAATAATTAAGCTCTGCGTATTGGAGAAAACTTGGAATGCGTTTTAAAAAAAACCCTACAAACACCCAAAATCTATAAGTCACCTCCATTTAGAAACGGGCATCATCTATCCTCACGTTGACCAGTATTGCATTTCCCCCATTATTAGGGATCTGTGGTTTCTTGTTGTCACTCTCCAGAAATCCAGGATTTGTCCTACAATCCTTATATTTAACACAGTGTTTTCTGTTTTGTTTTGTCCCTCCCGCCAAAAGTGGTTAATAAGTCGAAGGTTCGTCGTGCAGGCAGTAGGAACTTAGAAGCAAAGAAACACGGTATTCCCTCCCCATCTTTTGACTATGCACTCTTTTCTCTTCACTTTCTTTCAATTTCTTTGCATACACAGTGGTCACTGGAAAAGAATCAAATCTGTTAAAAGTCAACCTGAGCTCTCACCCCTGCCCCTTCACTCCAACCTTCACAGCTGCCCTTTAGGGCAATATTTTTGGGTGTGCACGTCCTTCCAGCTCTTTCTGTACACTGGTTGGATTCCTGCTTTCCCTTTATTTCTCAATATTTATCGTATAAGCACTGTCAAATGTCATTTTCTCACTAAAGGGTCCTTATGATTTTTAACGGCTGTGTAATTTTCTCTCCTAGGGTCAGAGTCAAACTTAACCATGTCCCTTATGGATTATACTGTATAGGTTGAATAAAAATACAATAGAATTTATAGACATATAAACAGTAGCCACCTAATATAATTGTTTTCTAGTAGCCACATTAAGAAGCTTAAAAAAAGAGTAAAATTAATATTCATCATACACTTAATCTATTTCCAACATTGTAGCATTTCCAAAAGTCAGTATAAAAAAATTAAGATATTTTACATGACCTTTTAGTCCTATTTTCAATATCTCTTTGATGTGTCTTAGAACATCTCAATTTGGATGCTAAATTCTCATTAGAAATACTTGATGTCTATTTTCACAAATTTCCAACTTGTTCCAAATGAATTAGTTAATTGGATCAATTGCAGTTTTTAAATTCACATAGAAGTTAAATGTAAAATGCAATTCCTCAGTCATACAAGTGACATTGCCAGTTCTCAGTAGCTACATGTGGCTATCAGCTCATTGGGGATCATAGACAGTGTCAGGGTTTCATCTATAGACCGAGCTGTGTCTAATTCTCTTTGTGCTGGGTCTAGAGCATGTATTTTGCAACTACAGCTGTTGAAGACCCTGTACGTGAGTTAGCTACGTGAGGAGTTTTAAATTACGTCCTCATGCAAATTTTCCATAGAGGGGCCTGAGACACCCAGGGTAGACTCATGTCATGGCCAGATGCAGCCGGCACCCAGGCATAGCAAGTAGGGTCCTGTCCTCCCAGCACCCGCCTCCCACCCAGCCATGGCTGCCTTCTCCTCACCTTTCACAGAGAACAAGACACGAAGACGCACAGCTGACGACTCCGCCACTTCTGACTACTGCCCCCCAGCCAAGCGCCTCAAGACAAATTGTTATAACAATGGCAAAGACCGAGGAGAGGAGGACCAGAGTCGAGGTGATTGTGGGGCGAGGAGGCTGGGGGACAGTCCATCCTCAAGTGGAGTGGGCAGGTAGTGACCACCCAGCAAGGGCGTAGATGGTCAGTAAGAGGCTCCCCGACCTCATCTCACACCTTCTCTTTTCTAAACAGAGCAAATGGCTTCAGATGTTTCCAACAACAAGAGCAATCTCGAAGGTAAGGCCCTATCCCTGGTTGGCTTCCTGCCTGGGTAGTGCTCCCAGCCTGTGCTCCAGGCCTGCTGGTCTGCCCGACGGAGGTCCACCCCCAACTCTGCGTTGACCTCAGGTCGAGGCGTGGACATCTTACTCAGATGCTACTTAGAATGAGTTGCCTGATTTTCACTGAGGCTGATTCCTAAGATCAGTGAGCAGGAAGTGTGCCTGGGGACAGAATGGAAATGAGGATGCTTGGGCCGGGAGAGCCCAAAACCTGAAACCATGATCTATGGCCTCGTGAGCGCCCTGAACAAGCACTGCAACTGGCTTTGGGGTGAAAGGCAGACACACTTCACCACTGTCACTCTCCAGCCAACTCTGGTTCTTTGCCCTGGCTGGGAATTCCGCTGGGATTGAAACTGCCCAGTACTCATCTAATGGAACTCGGAATGTGTGAGGACAGGTGTCTATTGCTTCCTCAGCCCGATGTCCTTTAGTCAACAAATGTTAAGTGGTTAGTCAGTGCTGGGTAGGAAAACAACAGAGCTGTTGACCCAGGGAGCCCCGATTGGAGCAGGCCCTTTTTTTTTTTCTTTTTTTTTTTTTTGTGATACGCGGGCCTCTCCCGTTGTGGAGCACAGGCTCCGGACGCGCAGGCTCAGCGGCTATGGCTCACGGGCCCAGCCGCTCCACGGCATATGGGATCTTCCCGGACCGGGGCACGAACCCGTGTCCCCTGCATCGGCAGGCGGACTCTCAACCACTGCGCCACCAGGGAAGCCCGGAGCAGGCCCTTTTGATTCTGCGAACCCGGACCCACGATCCTCCTATCCCCCAAGACTCCTTCATCTGTCTGCTTCCTGGCAGGGGGTGCTTGGTATTTATTTTGCAGGCCCGGTCCACCTGGTCAGTGATGTAGATCAGTAAGACCTGCTGATGTGAAGGGACAGGATAGCCTATAGTTAAAGGACTCGGGCTCTGAAATTAGAGCCATGGCTCTGTGTAGGATTGGTCACGGGCAAGTCCTATCACGATGAGACAACAGGCAAACTGGCATCACCACAAATTCTCCAGAAGTCCTAGTCTGTAAAGAGTCTTCAAAGATTTTTCATACCAGACCCTCCAAGCTTGGTTCCTCTGCTGGCACAGCTGCTCCTTGTTCTGTTCTGTGGGCACCACCCTGCCCCCCCCATTTCTGGGTCAGACCTTTGCCTGTCTTGTGGGACCTTCTGCTTGGAGCTGTCGATTTAGCCTCTCCATCTCTGGAACAGAGATGGCAACTTTGAAGCACAGTCAAAGGAACAAATGGTGAAGAATCTCTGGCATATTCCTAACGTGGAGTAAATGAGAACGAGACACAAGGCTTCAGCAGCTGATCTTGGGGCTGTCATTGCCACAAGCTGCATCCCTGTCTTTCTTACAGATAGCTGTTTGTCCTGTGGTAGGAAAAACCCCGTGTCCTTCCACCCTCTCTTTGAGGGTGGACTCTGCCAGACATGCCGGGTAAGACCAATCCCCACCCTGGACTTTCCTGCCCCTTCCCTTCTTCTCAACTTCCCTGCACTTCCCTAGGATGAAGCACCTGCGTGTAGGCGGTCAGGAAGGCTCTAGTGGGGCCGACTGCCCTACCCTTCACTCCAAGGGGCGGTGCCCCGCAGACCCCAGCCAGCTGTCCCTGTAAAGAGCACCAGGCCGCCCATGACCTGTTCTGTGGCTGCATTCTAGGGCCTCCGCCAGTGAGCAAGCGAGCGGGGCCTGGAGGTCCCTGGTCTCCGATTTCATAGGCATTTCTCTCTGGCTGCCAGGACCGGTTCCTTGAGCTGTTCTACATGTACGACGACGACGGCTACCAGTCCTACTGCACCGTGTGCTGCGAGGGCCGCGAGCTGCTCCTTTGCAGCAACACGAGCTGCTGCCGGTGAGCACAGGGACTGGAGCCTCGCTGACCTGGGGCTGGGGCCCGGAGTCAGTATTATATCTGTGGGGGCCTGTCCTTGAAGTCTCTATGTCCCTGAAGTAGAACTGGGATGTAGGGATGGGTTTAAGAAAGGCAGGGAGCGGGCTAGAGAAGGATCCCCAGAGCTGCCTGTGGACTGAGGGTGTCCAGGTTTCCAGGGAGAGGTTGCTGTTCCTCACACACAGGGCCTTCCCGCCCATGGGGAAGGGCAACTGGGGGCCCGAGAGGGTTTCAGCCAGCACACGCCAGCTCCGTGGGGAGGGTGGGGTTCGCAGGAGAGCCGCCTGATGACGGGCACCCCTCCTCCCCGCTACCCGGTGTAGGTGCTTCTGCGTGGAGTGCCTGGAGGTGCTGGTGGGCCCGGGCACGGCGGCGGATGCCAAGCTGCAGGAGCCCTGGAGCTGCTACATGTGCCTGCCCCAGCGCTGCCATGGCATTCTGCGGCGCCGCAAGGACTGGAGTGTGCGCCTGCAGGCCTTCTTCACCAGCGACCCGGGGCTCGACTACGTAAGCCTGGCACCCGCCCCAATCCGTGGAGTTCACAGAAACAAAGCTCCGCTGTACAGAGCAGTGTCTGAGCGCCTCAGACTGGAGCCCCGGCTTATTGTCCCGTGTGCGCTTCCCAGGCAGCTCCAGTGTTCTTCCCTCCCCTCCTTCTTGGCTTGGCTTTTTCAAGGGCCTGCTGAAGAAATAGGGATGGAACTGACCCAGCCTTAGTCTTAGTGGAACTGCAGAGGGGAGGGAAGCCTGTGACCTACTCCCAAGTCTTAGTGGGCATATATGGCTTTTCCTGGGCTGCAAGTTCATGGAGGAGCACGTGTCTTTTTGTGGGTGACTCTGCACCCGTGTCAGAGCCTCATCTGTTCCGTATCTAAGGGTAGAAGGGCCATCTGTGCCAAAGCTCCCCAGGGCATCCCAGCGAAGAAAGGGCAGAGCTCAGGGCTTGTGTCCCTCAGAGGAAGGCCAGCCCTTCCTCCTCCCAGAGCTTGAGTCCCCCTCCCCATACCCACACCTTGACCTCCATGACCTCTTTATTTAACCTGGCAGGAAGCCCCCAAGTTATACCCTGCGATTCCCGCAAACCGAAGGCGACCCATTCGAGTCTTGTCCCTGTTTGACGGAATTGCGACAGGTGAGTTAGGAGTTCACCTGGGGATGCTCACCTGATCCAGGTGTCCGTTGTCAGTGTCAAGAAAGACCCCTGGGAAGTACCTGTTGGTCACCTGTTCTGAGAAATCCACTGGCTCCTTGTTTCTCTCCTCAAATCTCTCCACCATTTCACCCACCTGGTCTGCTTTTGGTCCTTTTTAAAGGCATGGATATTTTAGCCTCTGCATTTTATTTTTTATTATGTACAGGAATTTTGGAAAATTATTTTCCATTCCATAAGCATAGATATATTGGGGATTATTAATTGGGCAACTCTTCTCCTAACATCTCTAATCTTGTACCCTCTCGTTTCCTCTAGGTTTCCCACGTATAAAATAAGCATAGCCGACATGCATGTTTGCCCCTGGGCACTTTGCCTGATTTAACTCATTTAATTGTCAGAACTGCCCTGTGATACATTGTTGGGAACATTTCCCTTTTATTAGAGCAGGAAGCAGTGAGAATGAGTTGCTGTGCACTTAGCATCACTTGTACTTCTATTTGTTCACCAGTGTCCGCCTGCCTGAAACACTGACAGCTTTTAGAGCTTTTTTTTCTCAGCATGGTTTTGGAGAAGATCCCTATTCATGTATCTGACTCTGCTGGGTCGGTAGATGGGGGGCCTTGGCTATGTGCCTGTCAGTTTTAGTAAATGCTACCAGTGGGCTATACTAGGTATATATACATATTTTCTTCATGAAACTCCGCAGAGAGCCTGGGGGGCCCAGTGTGCAGTTAGGTAGGGTTAGACCCTGCCATCTGCAGGGGTCCACTTGAGGACTGCCGTGGCCTTGCTGTGTCTGGTCTGAGTTCTGGAGATGGCTTAGTCACTGAAAGGAGGGCCCCTCGGCCGGACAACCCTGATGTCTTTTCTCTCCCCCTCGACACCCCCCCCCCAAACAGGGTACTTGGTCCTCAAAGAATTGGGTATCAAAGTGGAGAAATACGTCGCCTCCGAAGTGTGTGAAGAGTCCATCGCCGTTGGAACTGTTAAGCATGAGGGCAATATCAAATATGTGAACGACGTCAGGAATATCACAAAGAAAAATGTGAGGGCAGCCCCCCTCTTCCTCCACTCCCTGAGTCCCCCACGTCCTCACAGCCACGTTATCGCCTTCTCCATGCCCGGGGTTGTGGCAGAAGAGAAGGTTTGGTTCCATCAAGCTGCAGTATTAAACCCGCAACTTGGAAATCATTCAGAATGATTTAGATCTTAGCGTATCCTGAGCATTCGGTTTTCTTGGGTCAAAAGTAGAGTTGGGAGACTGAAGTCACCAAGCAAGACCTAGAAGTGGGTTTTCTTCTAGCTGGTTACCTGGAACCCAGGCTGTTCATCTCTCCATCCTCACCCCCATCCCGGACTGCTTTTCTCTTGCAGATTGAAGAATGGGGCCCCTTTGACTTGGTGATTGGTGGAAGCCCATGTAATGATCTCTCAAATGTGAACCCTGCCAGGAAAGGCCTGTATGGTGAGCATCCCTTCTTTCCCATGGCCCCAAGAGACCCTGTGTCCCCTGAGTGCTGGTCCAGGAGGAGCGGGCTGAGAAGGAGCTGTTAGCTTCTGGCCAAACTTACCAGTTGTTTCTGTTCATGCCTCACAGTGACTCCCCATTCCCCAGTACTGCAGTGCTGATGCCTGTCATTGCAGAGGGTGGCAGGGAGAAGGGACAGTAAGGCATCAGCCTTAGCTAGTCATCGGGAACCCATTGCTCTCAGTATGGAGGGGTGAGCTGAATGGTTTGAACCTGGCTCTGCCGTTTTCTTTCGTGGGCTCAGAGGGCACAGGCCGGCTCTTCTTTGAGTTCTACCACCTGCTGAACTACACACGCCCCAAGGAGGGTGAAGACCGGCCTTTCTTCTGGATGTTTGAGAATGTGGTGGCCATGAAGGTCGGCGACAAGCGGGACATCTCTCGGTTCCTGGAGGTGAGGGGACCCGGGGTCTTGACTGTCAAGATAACATGAGCATGGAGGCCCTGCTGGCAATGGGGGTGTAGGGTATTTCCAGTGTTGGGAATGAGTTCTGTGTTCCCCGTGGAGGGCATGGCTAGGTCTGAGTAATGGAATGGAGTCGGTTGGTTCTCTTTAGTACTTAGAAAACATTTGATCTCTCACCTCACCCCAAACCCACTGAAGTCAGATGATGAAACCATCACCTACTTTTGGAGGCATCATGAAAGAGATTTTTTACTCTAGAGAGTTTTTTTTCTTCTTCTCACCCTTGTTCCCAGAAACTCTGCATTAGGGACCATGGGCAAGTTAATTATTTACCATTTAATATGCATCAAGCATTGTAGTAAATACTTTATGTACATACTTATTTCCCCCCCCAACGTTAGAGCTAAAGTTCTGCTAGTGAGGTTATAGAACTGGCTGGTCTGTTCCCTCATGCCCTGTGAACCTGACCAGTCAGTGGCAGAAGTCAGATTTTGCCAACACTGCAGTCCCATAACAAGGACCTCAACCTGCTGGATTTCAATTTTGAGCTGCTTTTACCACTGTACACAGTACATTCTGTAATTACATGGCGTGCCCCCAGGGGATACTTTCTCTTATAACCTGCCAGTCTGATCTGGTCTCTTTCCCCACCATTAATATGGGGGCACTAGCTATGTCCTTCAGTCAGATTCTTGAGGGGAATGAGCCTGTCCCTTGCCTGACAGGAACCATGCCTCCTCCACAGCCAGGGGACTGCCATGTCACCTGTCTGCCGCCTGAATTCTGCCACGGGCTCCCAGCAGCTGCCCTTCTCTCTCCCTGCAGTGTAATCCTGTGATGATTGATGCCATCAAAGTGTCTGCTGCTCACAGAGCCCGATACTTCTGGGGCAACCTGCCCGGGATGAACAGGTAACAAGGGGCTCCGAGTGGGGCAGGTAACAGCCAAGTTAAATATAACTAATGGTATGAGCCATTAACCATCGACTCTTATGAGGGAGACACATTGGAACCTTGTAGAAAGAGCTGGCTCTGCTGAGAAAAGGCCTCACCCTCTGCTTCAGACCAACCCCTTCAACCATAGGGTTATGGTTGAAGCCTGTTAGGCTGTACACCAAGTACCTGAGAATCTCAGGCCAGGATTCCTCAGTACATTTATTTCTGCTCTGCCTAGGGACCTGGTGCTTAAAAGTGCCATGTGTTGGAGCAGGCTTCTTCCCAGCGAGGGATGCTGATGTTTCTACACCCCACCTCTCCTCCCAGTTATGGTCCATTGGGAAATGAACTTAATCTCCCTGCCCCTGAGACCAAGTGATCCCTGGACCAGGCCTGTGGTGACCAATCAGGTGGCAGAGCTGAGATAACAATTGGTAGCCCAAAGCCTGTCTCCCTTGGATTTTCTTGACTGAGATCTTTCCCCAACTTTTCATTAGTCCTTTCATGTTGAGAGCCACAAGGCAAGTGGCTCGGCTGAGGATTAACTATCTCCTTTATGTGGCTTCACGGAGACCAACCTTCTAATTAAGATACCAAATGTGATGGTAATATAACTTGCAAATGAGTTAGCTTCCAAAAAATTCTTCTTTAAAAGGGAGTGTTGGAAACATAACTTTCAGACATTTAGCAAAGTGTGGACAGAGGTCAGAAGGTACTGGAATAGCTTGGGATTTCTGTTGGGTGTCTTATATTCTCATTATCAGCCCATCAGATGGTGCAATGTCCATGTGTGGAACGAACTCGGCTTATTCACTCCATTACTGAGCTGTCACCCTTCCAGACACTTCTGTCCCTGCTGCCAGTTCCGTGGTGACTAGATGTCGGTCTTGGCTCTCACAGAGCCAGTGAGGGAGGCGTAGAGAAGACAAATGATTTCAGGGTCAGGGTTGGAGGGGGCACTGGAAGAGTTGATGGGAAGGCTTCTCATCCCAGCAGGACCCAAAGTGATGGAGTGGAGACATGCAGTTGAGAGCAGAAGGGAGAGGATCGGGGAGGCCAGTGACGGGCATTCGCAGAGCAGCTTGGAGAACAGTGTTCCAGGGGTGGGGAGTGGGTGTGGAGTGGGTGTGAGAGGAGGGCTGAGAACTCCGAAGTATGGGCCAAATGATGTGAGGCTTGTAGTCATGGCAACACATATTTACTTTGACCCAGGAGTTCACGTGAGATTTTAAGCGGATGAGATGAGTTGTGTCTCTGGTTCTCAGGGTTTCTGGAGGAAGACTAGACTATCACGTGGTGAATGCAGAAGTGGGGAGGCAGCGGAGGTGTTGTTCAGAGGAGGAGGGCTCTGACTTTGATTACTGTGTTGTGCTCAAGAGGTACCATCCACATGCACTGAACACAATGAGAGCAGTGGCTCCAGGAGAGTGTCCTGTGGGGTTACAGGAGGGATCAGATTCTAGATAATGGGATTTGCTGAGCATTATCTGAGTTGGGATGAGAAGTGAACTGCTACAGGTGGGCTCTGCAGGATCCATGACTCAGCCAGCATCAACCCCGGGTCACAGACCCGAATCCAGCCTTTAGACCAAACATCTTGGTTGTTAAGATTTCAGTCCTAGAATCGACAGAAGGTAGAGCAGGGCTGTGAGCCCTTAGCTCCCCTGGGTCCATGGAAGAGTTGGGAATGGAGAGAGGGTGAGGTCAGTGAGCCATTATTCTGTGTTCGATGGCCCCTCTTGTGGGCACCATATCCAATCTTACGTCTGATTTCTTTTTGGCCTTGGAGTTCCTTACACAGGGATGCTGTGGCATTCATCAACCCTGTGCATTCAGACCTTTTGCTGGTTTTCTGGTCTGGTCCTGCTTAACCGCTTCATTTTCTGAAGTTCTATCCATTCTCCTTCTCAAGCATCTGTTTTCCTCTCTCTGCTTTTGCAGGTTTCAGTGGTGACAGTTACAAGGGGGAATTAATTTTAGTCCTTTTGTGAACCACCTTTTGTCTTCACTTGGACCGATTATTAAAGCCTCCTGAGGCTGCACTCCAGCAATAAGCAACCAAGTCGTGGGTTTGATGTGCTAGTTGGAGTGAGCAGACCCACAAAGACCTAATCCAAGCTCCTGAGGCTCAGAGAGGTGATAGAACTTGCTCAAGGTCATTCACTCAGCCAGTGAGCAGTGGGGCTGAGACTGAGGCATCTCCTGGCTCCTCCAACAATGTGCTTCCCCATCCTGCTCCCCTCAGTGAAGGAGCTTTGACCACTGTTAACATTTGGGAAGGAGGAGCATTCACTCCTGGACATTGGGCTCCCCGCCCCCCGGCCGCCATCAAGGGGCTAGTCTGTCCCTGGCTCAGCACACAGGCTCGTGCTCATGCCAGGGCCATTTTTATCATGTATTTGTAGCAAAGTTCACTGCCAGAGCACATTTTGCAGCTTGGGCTCTCACTCCCACCTTGGGAGGCACGTAGCCAAGGCCCCTTTCCAGGTGGTAGGAAGTAATGGGTTTTGGATGTTCTCAGGCCTGTGATAGCAACAAAGAATGATAAACTCGAGCTGCAGGACTGCCTGGAGTTCAATAGGACAGCAAAGGTAAGATGTGCTCTGTGCCTGGCCCACTGGGAAATGCACTTGGTGATCTCTAATCGGGACTTGACCTTGGTGTCCAATTTGTTCCTGCCCCTCCCCCCACGCGACTCCCTGGTGCTGGGCTTCTTTCCCCACATAATTGTTCTATCCTGTCTTCAAGTACAGTGTAGGAGAGGTTCTTGATAAACAAATCACTATGAGAAAAGGCAAGTAGACTTTCCGATTGTGAAGGCACACTCCACAGAGACTCAGCTCGTCCTCCCAGTGAGAAATGAGTACACTTTTGCAGAAAAAAAAAAAAAATCTACGGTTAAGTCATGGATAATTCTATTAAGATCTCCATAAACTCACTTTTCAATGTTTCCATTAAGCTAAGCTCCATTCATTCAAACCCTGGTTGACCATCCTCTACAGTCTGGGGGGACTTTCAATTTTGCTTAATCTTGCTTGATCAATAACTCTGTTTTCTTGGCCCCCATGTGATCTCATTTGTGGTCATTTGTTGTTTATCTCTTGTTCTCTCTGAGGCTGGTCCTTCCTGTTCATTAACTTCTTGCTGTTTGTGGGAAGCACAGAGTGTTCTTGTCCTTCCAACTTTCCTTTTCTCATTCCCTCTCAGAGCCCGGCCCCGACTCTCTCTCTCTGCTACCCACCCCTCCCTCCTCCTTCCCTTACCTGCTTCTGAGCCTTGACCCAGAACCCTTCATTCTGTGCTCACTCCATGATGTCGTTTTGTTCTCCAGTTAAAGAAAGTACAGACAATAACCACCAAGTCGAACTCGATCAGACAGGGGAAAAACCAACTTTTCCCTGTTGTCATGAATGGCAAAGAAGATGTTTTGTGGTGCACTGAGCTAGAAAGGTGAGCAAGGCTGTACGTGGAAAGGGGGATCAAGCAGATAGAGAGAAAGGGGAAGAAAACATGGTTAAGGCCAGCAGTGCGAATGGGCAAGTGCTTGCCTTAATTCCACATGGTCTCAGTGACCTTCTATGTTAGCAGGGCTGGGAGTAACCTTTTCAGTTACTGCTTATTTCCTAGCAGAAGTGGCAAAAGGGTTGTGGTGGTGAGGAATCCAGAACATGAGGTTGTAAGACGGCACATCTGTCTATGTTGGCTGTGTTGCCCTGGCATTTGCCCGCCCCACCATGCTGGGACACTAGGATGGATGAGGATCCAGCTACAGGACACCCCGCCGACGTGCCATTGCTCTTTCTCAGGATTCCTCCTGCCAAGTCGCTTGTTCTAAAGCTGATTCCTCCTTAGCCACAGTCTGTCTTCTCCCTTATCCATTTATTTGACTAAGTTGGTAGTGTGTCTATTTTGATTCAGGGAACCAGCTCTGAGATTTCATTTCTCCTGTTCTGTATTTAATTTTTTTTCTCTCACTCCTTTTGTTTTATTTTGTTATTGCGATTAGAATGTAGTAAGGGCTACGAGTATTCCTCTTTACATTTTTGGCTGTGTTTTGTGGTTATTTGATAAGAGTATTTACATTCCAGATATGTTAGTTCTACAACTGGATTTATTTCTTGGTTTAATTTGTGGTATTAGATTGGAAACCCGGGAAAGAATGAGGTCCCGTGTATCTGTAGCCTCTTCCCAGACCTGTGGTAGAATGCCATTCAGGAGGCTGTTGGTATATTTGGTTGCCATCTACCGTTAAGTCCAGCTTGGCCCTTGATCCAGCAGTTTGCTTTGAAGAAGGAAAGAAAATGCGGGATGCTTCAGTTTACTCACAGTAAATTATCTGAGCATCTGATGATTGGAAATAGGTCCATTATGTGAGTGTCCTTATTCCTTACTAAGGCAATTTGCCTAACTCCTGTCCTTGTGTGGTTTGAAGAGAGGTATGTTTCTGTCTGCTGGCTGGCCGGCCATCTTGGCATTCATTCATTTGAGAAAGGTCCACTGAGCACCATCCATGTGCCAGGAGCATCGTGCCAGTCAGTGTAGGGGCGTGCACAAGACAGGTGCCCTCAGAGAGGGACCATGCCCTCATGACAGTCATTTGTGCTGAAGAACTGGTGGGCCTGACCTCTGGGGCTCAAGAGAGGGCTCATGTGAAGGCCTGGTGGGCCTGGTGGAAGGGACGGGTCAAAGGGCAGGAAGAGCAGCGCCACGTTGGCTGCCGAGGCGAGGATCTCCCAGAGGCGTTAAGCACGCTGGAGGGGGCACATCTGACTCCCTGTGTTTTCACTCTGGTGCCCCCCTCCCCACCCCCAGGATCTTCGGCTTTCCCGTACACTACACAGATGTGTCCAACATGGGCCGTGTTGCCCGCCAGAAGCTGCTCGGGAGGTCCTGGAGTGTACCTGTCATCCGACACCTCTTCGCCCCCTTGAAGGACTACTTTGCCTGTGAATAGTACCCCAGGCACCAGGGCGTGTGGGCAGAGCCACGACCCAGGAGGTGCACCCAGGCTCTGCCCTTCCCAGCTCAGCTGTGTGGGGTCGGGCAGAGTACCTCGTCGGGAGCAGAGCTGCCTTGTCCCCTCCTGGCAGGGGGACCCCGAGGTGCCATCTCCTTGTGCACAATTCAGACCTGGCCGCTCGGAGCGGCCAAACACGGTGCTCATTTTGTCTTCTAAAATTTTAAAACTTGAAATAGGTAGTAAGATGGCTTTTTTTTCCCTCCTGGGTTTACCGCTCAGAGAAACGATGGCTAAGATACCAAAACCACAGTGCCGACAGCTCTCCGATACTCAGGTTAATGCTGAAAAATCACCCAAGACAGTTACTGCAAGACTTTAATTTTTTAAATGTCTGCAGCTCCTTGTTTCCAGGAGTGTGTGGCAGTAGACATGTAGCTAAGGGACCTTTTAAGGGCCTAGGATGGTTTCTTCTAGGGCTAGCAGAAGAGGACATGATGTCCATGTCTGTCTTGAATTTTCCCCGGCACGTTCCCCTGGCCTCAGTATAAAGGGCTGGGATCCGGGGCCCATTTAGAGTATTTTCCACAAGGATGGTGATTTCAGCCGGGATGACATCATCATCGCTTTCAGGGCAATTTTTTTCCCCCATAAACCCAAGGGCAGGGCTACCCTTAGCTAAATCCCTCCCAGTGACTGCAATAGAACTCTCTGGAAGCTCAGGAAGGGGTGGGCTGGGTTCTAAGCTGCCATGTATTGTGTAGACAGGTATGGCTTCTCACTGTCTTCCCCCCTTCCCCGTGTGAGGGGGGAGAAGGAGAAGGCTTAGGTAAGACGCCCCCCCACCCGTCCCCCCACCCTCCAGACTACTACGCAGGCACAGGTCCCCAGATTAGAAGTATGACACCCCAATTCCTTAGGCTTCTCTAAACTCAGCAGTGACAGCCAGGGGCAGAA
This sequence comes from Neophocaena asiaeorientalis asiaeorientalis, assembly GCF_003031525.2. Classification (NCBI taxonomy): domain Eukaryota; kingdom Metazoa; phylum Chordata; class Mammalia; order Artiodactyla; family Phocoenidae; genus Neophocaena; species Neophocaena asiaeorientalis. Next base: position 5,058,454 of record NW_020173068.1, read on the forward strand.
GCACATTCCTCGCACTTTCCCCTCATCTAAGAGACTGCAGGGGGAAAACTGCAATAAAAGCTCGACCCTCCCTCCAGAGATTTTAAAGTCCTTTTTTATTCCATGATAAATCGATAAATCGTTTTTAGGGGGAGTGGGAGGTCGGACAAGCTGCATTTCAGAAATGCTGTCGTAATGGTTTTTAACACCTTTTACTCTTCTTACTGGTGCTATTTTGTAGACTAAGGAACAATGTTGACAGGTTTTGTGGGAGGTTTTTTATACACTTTTTTTTTTTAAACTCAGACATCTATTTTTGTTTTAACATTTTCATATTTTTTTTTTGTAACTGGAGCCATGTAACAAAGTATGGGGAAAAATTGTGCCTTGTTTCAACAGTTTTGCTAATTTTTAGGCTGAAAGATGACAGATGCCTAGAGTTTACGTTATGTTGAATTAAAATCAGTATTTCTCTAACAGTCTGGTGTCCCTTTTGTTCTTTTGCAGGTCAGATGGGTGGGGTATGTGAGGGCCTGGTTAAAGTGGAAAGGTGGGTGGTCGCAGTAGGTCATTCATCAACAAGCCCAGTACATAAGTACCACGGTGACCCCCAAATCTAGTGCCATGGTCCCCAAACTCCAATGTATCAGCGTTCCCTGGAAGGCTTGTTCAGTGGAGATTTCTGGGCCCCATCCCCAGAGTCTGATTCATTAAGTCTGGAGTGGAGCCTGAGAATTCCATGCTTCTGGTCCAAGAACCAATCTCTGCTAGTGAATGGGTTTCTAAACCTTGGTTCCCCAAAGAAATAACTGGAGTGCTTGAGTTTATTTAAAGCCTTGATGTCTGGAACAGCCATCTCCAGATTATTACAGCTCTTGGGTAGCTGGTCCAGATGACTCAAGAATCCCAAGGCTGATCCTCCAGTTCCTTGTCCCGCTGTAGGCTTTCCCTGCACCCTGTTCCACTGCTCCCAAGTTGCCATATCACAGTCCCAACACAGTCAGTGTTGGGAGTGGCCCATGGTCCGAGATTTTAACATAGCTGCCAGTGGCCCCAGCTCTTTGGGTGGAATGTGTATCTTGCTTAAGCTTAACATTGCAACTCCCTTCAGTAGTTCCATCTTAAAGTTTACCTGGGGCCACCCAGCCAGGTGTCCCAAGCCCAGAGCCCATCATGCCATAATCCTCATATTTCACTATCTCTAACCATGGGTCAGGGCAAAGTAGCTGATTTCAATAGCTCTCCAGAGGTTAATATCGGTCAGCTGGTGCGTGCAGAGGGAGAATGGTGTGTAAATGGGATGCACATAGTGTATCAATTGACCCTCAGTTGGACTTGGCACCTCTGAACCTGTTTCTTAACATAAGATAGGTTATAATCACGGCCACCTCCATGAATAGAGTTATGGGCCTTAATAAGGCAAGTTCAGAAAGGGTCTGGTCCAGAGTTGGAGAATGAGAAACAAGCTATTTTTTTAGGCACTTGCTGGGCTAGGACAGCTCAGGTGCAAGTTGCCGTGGTGAGACGATTGTCAATTCGCAAGCCAAGCCAGGCTGGCGCTCTGCTCAGGTGTTCAGGCCCCAGGGGCCTTGGCTGCCCTATTAAGCCATCTTGTACACAGTGCTGCACCAAATGCCAGGACAGGATGAAGCAAAATAAACGGCCTCAAAACCCCAAGAGAGGAGATGAACTAGTTCTTCAGATGAGGGGCCCTTGGGTGTCCTGGCCCACCTGTGGGCAGGCTAGCGGGGAGACCTTCCTTGTTGGGGCTGCCGGGGCAGTTCTCTGTGTTTTCTCAAGATGGGGGCCAGGTTTGGATAGCAGTGATCCCCGGTCTGGGGCCAAATGGAGAATGTAATGAAAATTCTGATCTTGGGGAAGTAGTTGGTTTGCACCACAAGTAGGCCTTTTATGAAAAAGTCTTCCAGTTGCCTGGGGCTGTATCTGGGGTCTGGCATGGTGTATCACTTGGGCAGGTGACCCTTGGAATTTTTCATCTCTATAAAAGTGGGAATCATAAATCCTACCTACTTCCTAGGGCTGCTGTGAATGTTCAAGGCTGTGATCTGGGTAAATTGCTTTGCCTGGTGTCTGGCACGTAGTAAGCCCTCACATGTATTGAATGGCATTGTGATAACGAAACCCATTAATCAATGCAGTGTTAATGACGGTGCTGGTAGTGATGGTAACATCCAATATTAATGTATTAAAGTCTTAAAAAGGAAGGACAGGTAGTATTCACCTAGGTGTTTCAAAGGAGCTGGGCTCAGATGCTAACTATAGCAACAGCAGCATCTGGCACTGAAACTGTGTCCATTAACCCCCTCCCCTCCATCATATCGGGGTCCCTGTGCTCCTTGTTAGGGAGAGTTGATGGGGGTGGCTTTGGCATCCGGCACCCCAGAGACCTGTGGAAGGGATCTTGCCTGGGGGTGCAGGGACTGACCTCTGGACAGTTTTTCCATGGCTGTTGGAGATGAGCACTAGATAGAGAGGGTGCCCCACTCTACCTCAGTCCCTCTGGTTTTCCAGCCAACTGCTTCTTGAGGGATGCTCTGTTCCAGGCCTGTGTTTCATCCTTGATTCCTGTCTGCAGCCAGACTGGATGCCTCTCCTGGCTTCACCCCCTCCTTATTTGTGACCTTGGATGTGCTCCATAGCCACTCTGTGCCTCAGTTTATCCAGTGTAAAATGGAGAAAATAACCTCATAAGGTTGACGTGTGGATCAAATGATTCAGTGTATGTGAAGCACATGCAGAGTGCTTGTGGGTAGTGAGTGCTGAGTAAGTGGCGGCTGCTTTATTGTTTACTGTTAGAGAATCCTCCCAGCAACCCTGAAGTGAGGCAGTGATTATTGTGATCATAGGTAAGAGAACTGAGGCTCAGAAGTCTAACATACCCAAGGCCACACAGCCAGTGGCAAAGGAGGTGTAAGTTAGAATCTGTTCTGCAAATCCATTGGTCTCACCTGCATCTCTCTCTCTCTGTGTGTGTGTGTGTGTGTGTGTGTGTGTGTGTGTGTGTGTGTGTGTATCCTGAAATTACCTGCTGGCCTTTGCAGCCTATGGTACAATTTACCTTTCTTGCTTCCTTCCCTTCTTACTTTTTTCCAGCTTACCTTCCCTCCTTCCTTTCTGCCTTCTTTCCTTTCTTCCTTCTTTCTGTTTAACTTTATTACTGGAGTTGGGACTACTTGCTCTGAGTCTTTGCATGCGCTGTTCTCTGCCTGGAACAGCCTTCTCCACTTTGCCAGACAGGTCCTCCAGTTCTCACCTCTTCCAGGAAGCCTCCTTTTCCTCCACTCTAGGCAGCATTAAGAGACATCCCCTAATCTGAGCCCTCCTTCCCTGTGGACAGATAGAAGAATCCATCTCAGCACAAAGCACTCTGTATTATCATTTCTTACTTTTGCAGTCCTCTCCTCCATGAGCTTGTGAGGTCCTCAAGGCAAATGAGACCTGACACCATTTTTTAGTTCAATAATCTTGTCATACATTTGGAAAACTCGGGTCTTGAAGTCATAGTGTTTTGGTTTTGTTTTCGGGGAGGAGACTCACAATTTCTATCTGGGAAAATGAGATTACCTCATACTTTAAAACGGTAGCTTAAAGACGCATAGTAAAGTCTCCCAACTTTCACCTGCTGGATGGAAGTTCTTTTTTCTGTTTACCCTCTGACCTTTCTCAGTCAAAGCTTAATCTGACCCAGACAACCTTGGCTAACCGCCTCAGGGAGGAGGGTGGAGCCTGAGGAGATCACGTGTCCCTCGCTCTTTGGGGAGCTGTCTCCTGGGAGGGTAGGTGAGTTTTATTTCAGAGGCCCTTGCTCAGAAACCTGTGATGTCCTGTGTCTCCAGAACCAGGTTCAAACTCTAGACTGGCACTTGAGGCTCTTCTTGACTTGGCTTTCATTCCCCACACCCATTCCTCCCCCACCCAAAATGGCTTTTAGGTACTGCTGACAACAATCAGTTGACAGTAATTGAATGTTGACATTAATCGAAAGGGACTTCGAAATCACTAACATTTATTGAACACACACTATGTGCTAGGAGTGGTCTAAGAACATTACACATGTCATTTGATTCTAACTCCTAGCAGAGTCAGGATTTGAGCCCAGGCCTGCTGGCTTTGCTGCTTATGAAATTCACTGAAACTGTTGGAAACTTAATGTCCTTGTGTATAAGATGATAACACATTATATTGCCCAAATCACTTATGAATATCTTTACTCAATTATCCAGACTTCGTATCAATTCACTATAGTGCTAATATTACTACTACTGCTGTAATCATATGGTTACAGGGCTCTTTGCTGCATCCTCTTGTTTGTCTATTCCTACCCTTACTCTTGTGCTGGGTTAACGTCTCATATTTTAGGGCAACTATCAACTCTGGGAAGCCTTCCCATACTCCTCAGGTGAGGTCAGGTCTCATGCTGCACTCTTGGAGCGCTGCGTACCAGAGAGACTACCCAGCTGTATACTGGTGGTTAAAATATTGAAGTGCCTCCTGGCCAGTTGATAAATAGCTCCTGCCCCAGCTCCCCAACCTATTCTTCCCTGAACATCTCTCCAGGCCTCAGGGGAGGGAGAGACCCAGCCCAGAAGAGGCCTCCAGGACCCCACCTCTTGCAATGCAGGTGCCATCACTCCTGCCACAGCCTCCTCCTGCCTAACACTAAGTCTGGTTTGTAATTAAATAGTGATGTGTAATTAGTTATGTGCTTTGCCTTCCCTGCTGGACTGGAAACTTTAAGAGCTCAGAGGCTATGTCTGGTTCTTGGTCATCACCAAAATCCTAGGGCCTGATTGATCAGGGAGAATAAATATTTGTTGAACACAAGAATAAATGATATTTGGACAAGGAAACCAGCTAGAAACCTGGATCAGTCTTTGTGATGCTGGGCAGTTGACCTCTCTGACACTCAGTTTCCTCTTCTGTAAAGTGGGTGTAATTCATTCTTTGAGCAAGTCTCTACTAAGAACCTATGTATCAGGCTCTGGGACACGGTGGAAACAGGACTGAGAAAAGCCTTGCTTCCGTGGAACTTACGGAAAGGCAGACAATAAAGGCATAAACAAGATGACTATACTAAGAAAAAAACGGATGATGAGGTTGTAGGGTCATTCTAGATAGAATAGTCACAGAATGTGTCTCTGAGGTGACTTTTAAGTCCTTCCTCAAAGCCCGTATTGATTTATTTTTTATCCAATAACTCATTTTTGTAGAAATTCATTGTAAAACCAAATTTTTTGGCTACTGGGGGTGTAGAATTTGTAACTGGATCCCGCCTTCTAGGCGGAGTCCCACCGGCACGAGGAGGGATCTCATTGGTTGCGACAGACCACGCGGCTGCATTGCCCCGGCAGCCGGCGCCCCGCCCCTTGGGCACCCCAGCCGTCGATCAAGTGTCGGGCTCCGCCCCCAGTGCGCGGCTTAGTCCCTCTCTATAAAAGGAGCCGGCGGGCGATGACGAGCCTTTACGTCG
>NW_020173068.1:5063955-5111838 GCF_003031525.2 Neophocaena asiaeorientalis asiaeorientalis
GCCGGAAGTGGGGGCTGCTGCTCGGCGGCGTGGGGGCTTATGGGCTGCGGCCGAGGCGTGGAACCCGGACGGCGGAGGCAGGAGGTTCCGGGGTCGCTGTGCCGGGTAGGGGGCCTGTGTAGTTGAAGTGGGTCCTGCTGGGAGCTCTGAGGACCCCCACGGTAGGAGACGGTGCTGCCTGATTAAGAGTTCGGGTTTTGGATTCATACCTGTATTGAATTCCCTGCTGTGCGATCTTGGGCAGGTGTTTTAACCTCTCTGGGCCTCAGTTTTCTCATCCGTAAAACGGGGGACGAAGATACTACATGCAGAAAGCTCTCGTCGTGGTACATAGCAAAAAAGCAAAAAGCAGGCCAGCTCACTGGACTTCCTCCTTTCTTCATCGGTATTTGTTGAGCATCCACTAGGTGCTAGGCACTGTGCTAAGCGCTGGCTATACATCCAGGAGCAGGAGGGCAAAGACTTGCTTTCTAGGAGTCTACATTTTGGTGGGAAGACAGGAAATGAGAAAATTAATACTTGGAAAAGATAATTTTATATGCTCACTGGGAAGATAATATAACAAGGTGACATGAACAGTGCTTTTTCAGTCCCTGCTTCACAGCTGACCTGGGGTGCTGCAGGGCAGAGCTTGGCCTCTCCTCCATTTTGGGAATGAGACTCCTGAGGCCCATTGAAGGAAGGTACACCGGCCCTGCCATCCACCTCTGTAATGGGGTATCTCTAAGAGTAGTAATAATAGCTGTGTGCTAATGGGGCACTTGCTGTGTGCCAGGTGTTGTGTGGCATTATGTCATTTAATATTACGCTGTCTCTAAGAGTTATTATCTTCAGTTTACAAATTAGGGGACTGAGGCTCTGAGAGATGATTTGCTTTATGGTGTCCAGCAAGTGGCTGAATCCACATCTGTGACTTTTTTTTTTTTTTTTTTCGGTACGCGGTCCTCTCACTGTTGTGGCCTCTCCCGTTGCGGAGCACAGGCTCCGGACGCGCAGGCTCAGCGGCCACGGCTCACGGGCCCAGCCGCTCCGCGGCATGTGGGATCTTCCCAGACCAGGGCGCGAACCTGTGTCCCCTGCATCGGCAACCACTGCACCACCAGGGAGGCCCGTCTGTGATTCTTGAGTCCAGGCCCTTAATCTCTGTATTATGCTGCCTCCCTGAGGATCAGATCTAGAGGGCATGTTTTATCCAACGTGCCCTTTGCGGTGGTGTGTCAAAGTGTGTAGTGGTTTCTGGCACATAGGGAAGCTTAGGACACGCTGTGCTTTCACTCAGATTCTCATTTAATCCTCACCACCACCTTGTGAAGATATTGTTCATCTTTTACAGGTGAGCTCTTTGTGATCCGGAAAGGTGAAGTATTTACTTAGTGTCACATTGCTTTTTTTCTGGTGGCACCTTCCTCCCCCTCTTTCCATAGGGCTCAGTATGGTGCCTTGAAAGTAATAGGTGCTCATCAGCCATCAGTGAATCAAAGTGGGTTTGGGGGCCTGCTAGGAGACCTGCTGAAGGAGAAGAGATACCTGGAGAGGCAAGGGGGAGCTTTTTTCAAGGCACTTGAAACATGGATCAAGGAGCCTTTTAAGGGGGTGAGGTTTACGTGATGGTCATGGGGTCTTCCACTGAGGCCAAGCAGTGGGATCCTTGTAGAGGAAGACTGAGCTGTCACGAGCTGTAGCTGAGGCTCTGAGAATTGGGCTCTGTTTTGACTGCCTGGAAGAGCCAATTAAGTAGTTGAGTTAGTGGATGTTTACTGCACATCTACAGGGTGCCTAACCCCATGTATTTAGTGGCTGCAGAGTTTGCAGAGCACATGGGGCCAGGTATTAATGTACTGCTAATGAAAGAGTTTTGAATTATATGATGATGAAAGGCCATTAATGTTTTCTGAGGTGGGGTGTGGTCAGGAGACACACGTGGCTTAACCAGCTGCTTACACTTTATGGCAACATGACACACACATTACCCGATGTACGTATATATGAATGTCGCCAAAATAGATTACAGGTGCTCAGCCTGGGACCGTGGTGGTTTTTGTTTGGATGTGTCTCACCTTGGTACCTGATAATAGCATTTTGCGCACAGTATGCATTTCGTTTACTCATTCATTTGGGGATTTTAAACAGAGGAGACACTTGGTCTGATTTTTGATTCAGAAGATTCTCCCTGGCTGCTGTGTAAAAACAGTTTGAGTTAGAGACTAATTTGATGGCTGTTGTGGTGGATGGAGATGAGAGATGGTGGTGGCAAGTCTCAGACACTGTTTTTGGCGCTGGAGATAGGAGGATGAGTGAGACGAGGTCCCTCCCCGCCCTGGCGCTTGTTTGTTTAATACGAAATAATTTTTTGTGCATTATCTCATTTAAACCTCACCTCACCCTTTTCAGATAGGTAGCATTAACTCACAAGATAACTGAGGTGTATTGAAGTTAAGTAACTTGCCCAAGGTTATACAACTAATGAGTGACAGCCTCACGTTCAAACCCAGGCTTCAGATACTCAGCTCTTGGTATGGAGCAAATTGCCTACTGGTCCAGATCTCATCCGGGAATGATTCAAAAATGAAGAGGTAATGACAGTTGCCGAGGTTTGAATGAAGTGCTGTGGGATTAATTTCCCAGTGGAGTTAGGAACTAAATTGTATTGGCTCCTTGTATAACATGGTTTTCTCATTTGAGTTTAAGTAATAGTGTTGATAGTTTGCTTTCTGAAAAGAGTTTACACAGACACATTTTCCTCTCTCCTGCCAGCCTGAAAACAGGTAGCATTTACTGAGCCCGTTGTGTGCAAGTCAGTGTGTCAAGTGCTGCGGGGAATGGGGGAATGTGGGATGTGAGGGCACAGACCTGCCAAGTCATTTATCTCTCTAGACCGCAGTCACCTCTGTTCATAAAAAGGGGATTGGATGGGAGATCTTCATCTTCTGGCTCTCTCATTCTGTAGCTGTGTGACTCGTGAGGCGTGCAGGAGACACGTGGGAAGTCTAGCTAGTCGCTAGGTGAAGGAATGAAGTGCCACAAGAGAGCATGGTGACCCATGGTGGTTCCAAATTTGCTCTGAGTTTTTTTCCTCCTGTTGGTCATATTGATGTCACATGAAACGAGGAAAATTTAAATGTCAAGATCATCTTGAAATTTAATATTTTATAGTCATGTGTCCTCATGGTAATTGCCCAGGGATTTCATTTAGATCTGGATACACCTCCCCTTATCTCATATTGCTTGAGTCTTCCCTTCCCACTGTCTGTTCTCCACCAGTTGTCAGGGTGATCTTTTTCTTTTTTTTTCTTTTTTTTTTCTTTTTTTTGTTTTTAGCCACACTGTGCCAGCGGGATCTTAGTTCCCCGACCAGGGATCGAACCCGTGCCCCTGGCAGTGGAAGCGTGGCATCATAACCACTGGTCTGCCAGGGAAGTCCCAGGGTAATTTTTTCAAACTTAAACGAGAGTGTGATTCTACCCCACTTAAAATCCCCACAGTGGATTCCTTAACAGTTAAAGAGTAAAATCTAAACTCCTCAGCACAGCCTGCAGTCCTAACAGGATCTGGCTTCTTCACTTCTTTTCCCACTTCTGTTCCTGCTATCCCTCTGCTCACTGGCCTGTAGGCACCCTTCTTCCACATCTTCGCGGGGCTGCCTCCTTCTGATTCTTAAGCTCAAACATCAACTCCGAGAGGCTTTCCCTGACCACATTCCCCTCCACCCTCATTACGTAAATGGTTGCCTGAAATGACATTTGTGTATGTGGTCAGTGTCAGACTTATACTAGAAAGTGAGCTTCCTGTGGACAGGCAACTTGTCTTTCCTGCATATCTGTTTCCCCTAGAACAGTGCTTGGTAAACATTTTCAGTTAATGTGTTTCTCTGTGCTTGTTGTTTTGAATTGGAAAGCCTGGCAGAAAGGTGAGGGGCAGATTTTCTAGGGGAGGGGAAAGAATGTGGATGATGGGGCCAGGCAGACTTGGCTGCCAATTCCTAGGGCTTCTGTGCTGCACCTTTTTCCTTATCTGTAAAATGAGGAGAATAAAGTGAGCCTTGCAGTGAGTTGTTGGGTTAAGTGACAAGTGTCTGCTAAGCTTCTGGTGCTTAGTAGGCCCTCAGGTGCCCTGTCTTCAGGAGGCTCAGCAGGGAATTGGTACTAAGGTCTCTTCACTGTGAGGTCATTGCCAACATCTTGTAGTACTTAGGTTATTGACAAGGTTATTTACTTTTTTGATTATAAAAGTGGACATAGTCTTTAAAGAAAATTTGGAAAACTTTATAGTGGAAACTAAAGAGAAATTAATACAAAAGCCCACCATCTGAAGAAAACTGGTGTAAACATTTTGATATGTTAGTGGATAAACTTGGATTGACGTTTTCTAAGCAGAGAACATTTTTGCTTGTGCATCAGCCTCCCTTCATAAAACAGTCATTCCTTTACTTAGTGTCTTTTGTAGCTTAAAATTTTATGCCAATCCCATTAAATTTTATGCCAATCATGTTAAAACGGGGCCTGAATTTTAGGCTGGCTGATGTATTTCATTTCAGGTCATGTTTATTCATGGAATCCAGGCTTGTGGCTGGAATCCTAGTGTCTCTGGTCTGGCCTGTTGGGGAAGAAGGTGAGGCTTATAAATTGAGTGTCCCCACAGGTCTGCCCTGGTGACTCCAGGAAATGCTTGCTCCTTCTTGCTGCCCAATAACACGAGTCCTTCTCTTTTCCTCACATGTGTAGAAGATGGCAGTGAATGTGTACTCAACGTCGGTCACCAGTGATAACCTCAGTCGACATGACATGCTGGCCTGGATCAATGAGTCTCTGCAGTTGAATCTGACAAAGATTGAACATCTGTGCTCAGGTAAGAGAAATCAGTAGGCCCCTTTTCCAGGAAAGTCTGCGGGTCCTTCAGGGATGCACAGGCCCGTATCTGATTGCAAAAGGTGCAGGTTCAGGTTCTGTGTTGGGGCTGCCCAGTTTCTTTCAGCTCTGCCCTGATTCCACTTTTGAGAGGAACTGTGCTTAAAAAGAGCATGCTCTGTTCTGGCCTGTGTGTCCACTGTCTCCTGCTGTAGAGGCTCCATTCTGAGGCCTGCAGCTTAGTCCCAGCTTCTCCATCTGCACTGTTGTGCATCCAAATTTGAAGTGACTTATTTAAGGACAATAGTTACAATTGTTCTAGTTCTATATTAGTTTATCAGTGGTGTTTCTTTTTTTATTTATTTATTATTTATTTTTGGTTGCATTGGGTCTTTATTGCTGCGTGTGGGCTTTTCTCTAGTTGTGGTGAGTGGGCGCTACTCTTCGTTGCGGTGCGTGGGCTTCTCATTGCAGTGGCTTCTGTTGTTGCGGAGCACGGGGTCTAGGCGTGCAGGCTTCAGTAATTGTGGCACGTGGGCTCAGTAGTTGTGGCTCACGGGCTCTAGAGCACAGACTCAGTAGTTGTGGTGCACGGGCTTAGTTGCTCCACTGCATGTGGGATCTTCCCGGACCAGGGGTCGAACCCATGTCCCCTGCATTGGCAGGCAGGTTCTTAACCACTGTGCCACCAGGGAAGCCCCCAGTGGTGTTTCTTATTCCCAAGTAGCACAAGCCCAAACTCAGGCAAGTTTGCCATTTCAGCCACAACTTTATTGACCTACTATTTACTAAGAATCTGGCAGAGAGGTAATGATTTAAAACAAGAACAAAAACATGTTCTGTTTCTGTCTGTACTAATTGTATAACCTTTAGAAAACTAGAGAGAAGAAAATAAAAAATGCCGGTGGTTTCATTTTGAGAAAGCCACTGTTTGGGTGTTTTCTGTGCACATATATATTTGTATATATTCCAGCTTTTTTTCACTTAACATTAAATTGTGGATATTCTCTAGTGTCTTTCACTGTCTTGGAAATAATTACGTTTAATGGCTGTATACTATTTCTTTCTGTAGATATGGTGGAGTTGTTTAATATCTTCCCAATTTTTGGACATTTAGGTTATTTCCAACTTTTCTTTCTTTTTTTAAAAAATAAATATTTATTTAGTTTTGGCTGAGTTGGGTCTTAGTTGCAGCACACAGCATTTTTTTTTTTATTAAGTTTTGTAAACTTTCAGATGATTGTAGAAGTGTACAGGCATACCTCTTTTTTTGTTGTTTCTGTTTTGTTTTTTTCTTAAATTTATTTACATTTATTTATTTAGCTGCGTCGAGTCTTAGTTGCAGCACGTGGGCTCCTTGCGACACACAGGCTTCTGTAGTTGCGGTGTGGGATCAGTAGTTGCGGCGCATGGGCTTAGTTGCCCAGCGGCATGTGGGATCTTAGTTCCCTGAGCAGGGATCGAACCCGTGTCCCCTGCATTGGAAGGTGGATTCTTTTTGGTTTTTTTGGCTGCGTTGGGTCTTCATTGCTGCATGTGGGCTTTCACTAGTTGCGTCTAGCCGGTGCTACTCTTTGTTGTGGTGCGCAGGCTTCTTATTGTGGTGGCTTCTCTTGTTGCAGAGCACAGGCTCGAGGCGCACGGGCTTCAGTAGTTGTGGCATGCAGTCTCAGTAGTTGTGGCACATGGGCTTAGTTGCTCTGCAGCATGTGAGATCTTCCTGGACCAGGGGTTGAACCTGTGTCATTGGCAGGTGGATTCTTTTTTCTCTCTTACATAAGTTGTTTTTTTTGTGTGTGTGTGGTACGCGGGCCTCTCACTGTTGTGGCCTCTCCTGTTGCGGAGCACAGGCTCCGGACACGCAGGCTCAGCGGCCATGGCTCACGGGCCTAGCTGCTTCGTGACACGTGGGATCTTCCTGGACCGGAGCACGAACCCGTGTCCCCTGCATCGGCAGGCGGACTCTCAACCACTGCACCACCAGGGAAGCCCTGGCAGGTGGATTCTTAACCACTACGCCACCAGAGAAGTCCCTGGAAGGCGGATTCTTAACCACTGGACCACCGGGGAAGTGCCCAGGGATCTTTAGTTGTGGCATGCGAACTCTTAGTTGTGGCATGTGGGATTTCGTTCCCTGACCAGGGCTCGAACCTGGGACCCCTGAATTGGGAGCGTGGAGTCTTAGCCACTGGACCACCAGGGAAATCCCTCCCCTGTGAGATTTAATCTCAGTTTTATAGATAGTCAGAGAGGCTAGATGTGAAGTTGTACAGTGAGACAGGGTTGCCCAGGAGTCATGCTTCTTAAACATCAGTTGCTTTGTTAGTCTTAGGCACTGGCTGTTAGTCTTAGATCCGTGCTGCTTTCCCCCTGCTTTCTGTTAATTTCCTCAGTTTCACTGCCACATCCCCATTTGTTGGAGGCTTTTAAAGCACTTGTTTGCCTGGTGATTAATGGGGGGGATGAGGTCATCTTAGTTTTCTTTGGAGCCAGCTTTTTCACCAGCAGTTTCTCCCTAAAAATTACTTCTTTCTATTATAAATATACTCCAAGATGTATTTCACTTAGTTAATTCAAAAATGAGATCTCTTTTCACATGTAGATAAGTTGTATATGTGCTGATCTGGCTCCAGATTTGTCTCATTCAGACAGGGAGCTGTCATGAGTAGTCAGGACTTGGCATGAAGAGACTTCAGTCTGCACTGAGCCATGTGACTTTGGACGAGCCCCATAACTTTAAAAAAAAATTATTTTATTCTTAGTTATTTATTTTTATTTCTTGGCTGCTCCGTGCAGCATGTGGGATCTTAATTCCCCAACCAGAGATTAAACCCACACCCCTTGCATTGGAAGCACGGAGTCTTAACCACTGGACCACCAGGGAAGTCCCAAGTCCCATAATGTTCTGGTTCCTCATCTATAAACTGGGGTAGTAGGATCTGGTTCACCTTTTGCACTGTTGTGAGGCTCACCTGTAAAAATAGCTCTCAGATACTGATTCTGCACCAGACCCTTGAGGTGAACCTAGATCTCTCAGGGGCAGGACACATTCTTGTTTTACACAGGAGGAGACTGCACGGGGCACAGCTTAGACGTTATAGAGCCTGATTTTGAACCCAGGATCTTTCTGACCACACAGCCTATACTCTTTCTGCTGTATACATGCTGTGTCTTTTAAAAGAAGCATTTGGAGGAGAGTTGAACAAATGTAAATTACATATTATCAATTATAGTGATATTGTCTCATTAAAAATCTGAAGAGTTTCAACTTTGCCTGCTGCCTGCCATTTTTCTTATCCTAGATAAAGGGCTTTTCCCCAGTAGAACGTGCAGAATACTTCTTTTTTTTTCTTTGAAAATTTATTTATTTATTTATTTTTGGCTGCATCAGGTCTTCGTTGCTGCGCTCAGCCTTTCTTGTTGCAGCGAGTGGGAGCTACTCTTCATTGCGTTGAGTGGTTTTCTCATTGTAGTGGCTTCTCTTGTTGTGGAGCACGGGCTCTAGGCTTGCGGGCTTCAGTAGTTGTGGCACGTGGGCTCAGTAGTTGTGGCTCATGGGCTGTAGAGCACAGGCTCAGTAGTTGTGGTGCACGGGCTTAGTTGCTCTGTGGCATGTGGGTTCTTCCCAGACCAGGGCTCGAACCCGTGTCCCCTGCGTTGGCAGGTGGATTCTTAACCACCAGGGAAGTCCCAGCGCAGAATACTTACGCACGTGATTTGTAAACAAACTTCTGTTCACAGCTAGCTCACCTCTTGAGAGCCGTGTGGGACTTTTCTCAGAGTATGTAGAAGGTTGTGTTGTGTTTCACATTGACGTTTAGGAAATGGGGTCTCAACTTCCAGTATGAGACCAAACAGGATGAGCCGCAGACACCGTGTCCCTGAAAAAGGTCTGCTGCCTGGGGATTGGAGTCAGAGAGAAAGTGAGGCTCCTCAGATTCTCGTGTTTACTGAGGCCCGAGGAGAATCCGAGTGACGTTTAACACTGGAGCCTGGTCCCTCCTGATCTTACCTCTGACGAGCAGGGGGTCATGCAGATCAGAATTCTCTACCAAGCCCAAGCTTTGAAAGGTAGGAATAGGTTTTTCCCTTGAGAGGGCAAAGCTCTGAGGTCGTACACTATTCATGTGCTGGCTGCCTGTGAAACGGCTGAGTTTTATCAGCATTGTGGGCTCCCTGCCTCCAACAGTGAAGTGAGCCATTGCTTAGCTCTTGTAGTGAGATAAGGTGAGGATGACTTTCAGTGATAGAGTGGCCGCTTGTTTCAGGATTCATTACATTCCGTAGTCTCTCTGTTTTGGAGAGTTAGTCAAGTATTTTGAAAAGATAGTCATCAAGGAAAAAACCCTGATCACAGAGAAAGATTCTGATGGGATCGCTTGTGTCAGAAGGGGGATGCTGAAAAAAAAAGGAGTTCCCTGGTGGCCTAGTGGTTAAGATTCTAGGCTTTCACTGCCGTGGCCTGGGTTCAATCCCTGGTTGGGGAGCTGAGATCCTGCAAGCCAGGCAGTGTGGCCCCAAAGAAGGGGTGGGGGTGGGGGTGCCATTTGCTTTCCATTCCTCTCTTCCTTCGATTCCAGTCCACGATCAGGCCCCTCTGCGCTTTTCCAAGGGCCCAGCATGGTGCTCTGAACATGTCAGGTGGCCCTCACTGAATGTTCTCAGATCCCCCTTCCTTGCCTTCTCCCCTCCATCCTGGCCTCCTTCACAGTTCTGTGCTGTACAGAGTAGAAGAGGTGTTTGGATGCTCCCAGGCAAAAGCTAGGTTTCCTTTTTTCTTAGCTCGTTGTGGGGCCCTGCCAGCCCTCAAGTTGATATAAAATAGCTTGTCAGTCTTGCTCCCAGAGCTGCTCTGAGAGTGAGACCAAGAGCCTGACCAGGCCTCACCCATTTTGTTTTCTCCTCAAGTTGGCCCCCTTTTCCAGACACTCCATTTGGGGCCATAATTCCACCATTCTTCTAGTGTCGCAGGCCTGAGAATCATCTTTTTAGGCTAACTCACAAAATTCTCTGTGTCTTCTGCAGGGTCTTTTGCTGTAACCCCTTCTCAGTTGGCAGGCTGCTGCCATAGTGGCCTCCTAACAGGGCCCTACGTTCCCTGCAGGATCCCCTCCCCCACTCTTCTTTTACTGTATCAGATAGTCTGCAGCCTTTCAAAGAGACCATTTTTTATTGTCACTTCTCTGCTCAAGGAAGTACCTCTTTAAATTATTTTGCCTAATTCTTCAAGTACCTCTTGGTGTTAATTAAAGCAAGAGACAAGAAACTTATTTCCTTCTGATTATAAGTAATTAGGTCTTCTTCATAGAAACATTAAGAAGAAAACCATAATCTGCTGTATTGTCACGAGTGATAGTTATTGTTATCTTTTAGCTGTATTTTTTCCCCCTAATTATGGTTTAATTTATTGAACTCTTACTATAGGCCAGGCACTTTCTAAAGTGCTTTACCTATATAACCTCGGTGTGGGGGGGTGGGGCGGAGGTAAGGACTGTCGTCACCATTTTATAGATAGAGAAACTGAGACAGAGAAGTTAAACAGCTTGCCCAAGGTTACTCATTTTAGCTGTACGTTCAGTATTTTCTATCATTTTAAAACATAATTGACATACTTTTTGAATAACTGAAAGTCTCAAATGGTTTAAAATTCAAAAGGAACAAAAAGATAGACAGCAAAAAGTCTCCTGTGAAAAGTAAGCCCATCTACTAGCCACCCAGTTCCCCAACCCTGAAGTAACCAGTGTTATCAGCTGGGTGGCCTCCAGAGAGAGTGTATACAAGCAGAAACATCCATCTGTCTGTGTTTTGTGTGTGTGTTCTCTTCCCCCCTTTTACACAAGTGGTAGTGTTTAATTGCACTGAACACTCTGGAGAGTGTTCCATGTCCACGTAGCAGGTGCCACTTTCCTTTCTTTTATGGCTGTGTAGTGCCATAATTTCCTTGGATCAGTCCCCTATTAATGGACATTTAGTTTGTTTCCAGTCTATTGCTATTACAGACTGTTGCAGTAAATAACAAATACAAGCACACAATGTTGTACGGTTTTGTTTCTTGCTTTTAAAATTAAAATAGGATTATGTTTCACTTGTTAAGATGTCTCGAGGCCGACTTTTTTTTTTTTTTTTTTTTTTTTTTGCTGTACGCGGGCCTCTCACTGCTGTGGCCTCTCCTGTTGCGGAGCACAGGCTCCGGACACGCAGGCTCAGTGTCCATGGCTCACGGGCCCAGCCGCTCCGCGGCATGTGGGATCCTCCCGGACCGGGGCACGAACCCGCGTCCCCTGCAACGGCAGGCAGACTCCCAACCACTGCGCCACCAGAGAAGCCCGAGGTCGACTTTTAATGTCTGCGTTAATGGCTCCTCACAGCCTTCTATTTCCAAATTTTATTCATCCTTTAAGATGACTTAAGCCTCACCTACTTCCAAAAGCCTGAACACTTTTACATTTAATAGAGTGTTTCCTTTGTGTAAAACTTTGAGGACTCTTAATCTAGAGTTTTCTGATAGGAAGGCATTTATCCTTTTTTTTTTGTTTGGCCGTGACGGAGCATGTGGGATCTTAATTCCCTGACCAGGGATCGAACCCATGCCCCCTGCACTGGAAGTGCAGAGTCCTAACCTCTGGACCGCCAGGGAAGTCCTGAAAGGCATCTATCCTGTGTAGAATATTGACTTCAGCTTTCATCTAATTCTCCAAGGGACCCTTGACCCAAAAGGGTTGAGAGCCAGTGCACTTGAGATATTGCAAGCTTTTGGAGAAGGGGCTGCATTGTGCCCTTGTGTGTTCTGTGCTTGTAGCACAGATCCTGGCAGAATGGGGCTGCAGTCAGCGGAGACTTGGTGGTTGGTGCCATGACACAGCTGGTCCAGCCCTAAGTCTGTCTGCATTTTCCAGCCACAGATTTTACATAGACCTGTTCTCCTGCCCCAGATCATTGGGACAGCAGCCATGTAAGAGGGGTTCTCTTCTTCTTTTTTTTTTTTTTTAAATTTATTTATTTTTGGCTGCATTGGGTCGTTGTTGCTGTACGTGGGCTTTCTCTGGTTGTGGCGAGCGGGGGCTACTTTTCGTCGAGGTGGATGAGCTTCTCATTGCGGTGGCTTCTCTTATTGCAGAACACAGGCTCTAGGCATGCAGGCTTCAGTAGTTGTGGCATGCGGGCTTCAGTAGTTGTGGCTCGCGGGCTCTAGAGCATAGGCTCAGTAGTTGTGGTGCACGGGCTCAGTTGCTCCGAGGCATGTGGGATCTTCCCAGAGCAGGGATTGAACCCACGTCCCCTGCATTGGCAGGTGGATTGCCAAGCACTGCACCACCAAGGAAGACCTGAGGGGTCCCCTTCTTACCCTGCTTATGTTGCCAGCTTTTGTTACTAAGGCAGAGACTGGAAGGAAAGCCCCTTTTAACCTCTTCTGAAACAAGCTGAGACATCTACAGGCCAGGAGTTTTGAGCCCTTTTGTAAAAAAGCAGCTGACAGACTTCTTTGTAAAAAACATTTACCTTCTTTTTTTGTGTTTGATTATAAAATAATATTCATTGTAGTACATAATTAATATTTTAAAAATAGAATGTATTCAGTACCAGTCCCCAGAGATGGCCACTGTTCAATCATTTTTGATGTAAAAAACAATAACTTTGTATGGTTTAATCTAATACATTGTGTTTTCTTTCTATTTTATAATATTTAATTTATTTATTTTTGGCTGCATCAGGTCTTAGTTGTGGCATGTGGGATCTTCGTTGAGACATGCGGCATCTTTCCTTGCATTGCGTGGGCGTCTCTCTAGTTGTGGCATGTGGGTTTTCTCTCTCTAGTTGTGGCACGCGGGCTCTCTCGTTGAGGCACGCAAGCTTAGTAGTTGTGGCTAATGGGCTTAGTTGCCCTGTGGCATGTGGGATCTTAGTTCCCTGAGCAGGGATTGAACCCACGTCCCCTGCATTGGAAGGTGGATTCTTTACCATTGGACCACCAGGGAAGTCTCCACATTGTGTTTTCTTCTAGTCTTTTTTTTTCTATGCATATATATTAAGATGGATATTTTTACATATATGAAGACATTTTATAGATATGTTTTTGTATCTTGCTTTTTCTTGTAATATTAAATCTTGAGCTTCCCCCCCACAATTAAAAAAAATGTGCTTTGAATGCTTGCATAATATTCTCTTAGGTGATGGTGTGCAAATTACGTAATTGATTGCTCCTATTTTTGGACATATCGGTTGCTTCCATTTTTTACTCTTGTAAATAAAGTTACACAAGTTTCATGTGTAAATCTTTGCTGTATTTTTTAAAAATTGGTATTACTTTATTAAATTCACTTTTTTTTTTTTTTTGCTGCACTGATGGCTTGTGGGATCTTAGTTCCCTGACCAGGGATTGAACCCAGGCCCTCGGCAGTGAAAGTGCAGAGTCCTAACCACTGGACAGCCAGGCTATAATTTCTTAAAAAATCATTTCCTTAGGTTGGCTCCCCATGTGTTTATCAGCTGTTTACATTTTTTTGTGTGAATTGTCCAGTTGTTTTGTCTATTTTTAGTGGGGTCTCAGTGTTTTTCTTTGTTAAATCTTTTTCAGTCAGAGTGTAGCAGCATGGTATACCTCTTTCTTCCTTGATTCAGGAAATGCTTCTTTATTCCAGGGTAGGGTGTTCTAATATGGTGTATAATGACATGGAAAAGAGCAATGGACCGGAAGTCAGGATACCTGGGGTCTGGTTCTAAGCTTGGTCTCTTTTTTTTTTTAATTTTTTATTTATTTATTTTTGGCTGTGTTGGGTCTTCGTTTCTTTTCGCGGGCTTTCTCTATGGTCTCTTGCCTCTGTAGTCTTTGGCCACAGTTTTTGGTCCTCAGTTTTTACATTTATAATGGCTATAAGGATTCTTCTATCACTAAAGTAAGAACAACATTCTTCAAGCAGGTTTTTTCTGAGAAGCAGATGACTGCCGTTTTGAATGGAAAGTCCCACGAATGGCCTGAGATTTTAGTAAATGCTCATTATTTTGCTGGTTCAGAAAGAATATCTTTCATGTGTAAAGCAGTGCTGTGGGTGTAGATGCTTAATAGATTATCTTCTGTGTGTGTGTGTTTTTTTTTTTTTTTTTTTTTTTTTTTTTTACAGGGCTTGAACCGTGTGTCCCCTGCATTGGCAGGCAGATTTTTAACCACTGCGCCACCAGGGAAGCCCTGTGTGTGTTTTAAGTTGATTTGTATGCATCAGGATCCAAACCAGATCTGTACATTGCAATTGGTAAATTATGACTTAAATCTCCTTTATTTAATTTATTTATTTTTTTAAAATTTATTTATTTACTTTACTTATTCATTTTTGGCTGCGTAGAGTCTTCGTTGCTCTGAGCAGGCTTTAGCTAGTTGCGGCTAGCGGGGGCTACTCTTCGTTGCGGTGCGCGGGCTTCTCACTGCGGTGGCTTCTCTTGTTGCGGAGCACGGGCTCTAGATGCGCGGGCTTCAGTAGTTGTGGTGCCTGGGCTTCAGTAATTGTGGCTCGTGGGCTCTAGAGTGCAGGCTCAGTAGTTGTGGCGCATGGGCTTAGTTGCTCTTGCGGCATGTGGGATCTTTCCGGACCAGGGATCGAACCCGTGTCCCCTGCATTAGCAGGCGGACTCCCAACCACTGCGCCACCAGGGAAGCCCAGTGCCTCCATTTTAAGAAGCATAAATATTGCTAATTCATTGCCTGGTACATAATTCCCACAGTATATTTCTGTTGGATGAGTAAATAGCCACCTCAAGAATCAGGCTTTCACTTTCTGGTGCTCCTTTCTACTAAGCATGTCACTCTGGTCATTGAAATGCTTCTGCTTTCTTTGTATCTTTCCAAAAATAACGATAATGGCACTGTTTATGCCAGATCTGGCAGGGAACCAGTTTGGCCTGATGTAAAATAAGTTGAATATGCATATTAAGGCGGCCTCGTTCTGCAGAACACCTGTTGCTTAGTCGCTGGATTTCTTGCCTCCTTTCCTGAAAGGGCAGTAAGTGCACATGAAGCCTGCCCTGTATTAGGAGAGTGTATTTTGGTAGGCATTAGAGAAGTAACATTCCTGGAAATATTAAGTGCCAAGAGAACACTTTTGGGGGTGGTGATGGATAAAAATGGGCAAGTGGAGGAAGGAGTGAAATTGGGGAGCAAATGAGATGAAATATATGCAATGATTTCTTATAGTGGCCTTTAAGATTGAAAAAATTTAAATGGAGGAACACAAAAATGTCTTCTGTTCAACTTTGTTTATAAAATAATAGGTAAGTTTATTTAGAGATGTAAAAAGCTCAGGGAGGCAAACATCTTAGAAAAAACTTTTTTTTTAAACCTGTGTCAGAGGATGGATCTTTGAAATACAGGGGAAATCCCTCCTCCCGCTGACATTCATTTTTCTTTGTAGTTGTCATTTTATTGTCATGCTGGTTTTCTTATAAAGAATAGTTTTAAAATTTCATGGGAACATTCCTCTTTTCATCATGGGGTTCCAGGTTGCAAGTGTGTTGTAGAACTTACAAGCTAAAACCACAGTCCTATTACCAATTTCGAAGTCAAGTGGTAATGAAGCTTTGGGGTTTTGTAGGTCCACTTCACAACTTTTAAAATTTAGTGGGTTAAGCAGGTTTGGGTAAATTTTCACTCTGCTGCTTTAATAGCTACTGCATTTAATGACCTAGTGTGTATTTTCTTCTGTTACTCATTCAGGGGCTGCCTATTGTCAGTTTATGGACATGCTGTTCCCTGGCTCCATTGCCTTGAAGAAAGTGAAATTCCAAGCTAAGCTAGAACACGAATACATCCAGAACTTCAAAATACTACAAGCAGGTTTTAAGAGGATGGGTGTTGACAAAGTAAGTAAACTTTATTCTTTCATTTAGGGTGTTTCTTAACTAGTGGTAATTACTAAGGATACAGATTCTGGGCCATGACTTTGGACATTTTTGTTTTTCTTTTCCCAGTTTATATGGTTATCTTTTCTCCAGTTAACAGAATTTACTGGGAGCAAAGTTTCCCTCTGCTCTCCTACCCCCGGTTCCCTTACGGTCTTCTTTCTTCATTATGAAGTTGGTAACTGTCTGAAAAATCAATCTGTAAATCTCTACCCATGATTTTTAAAAAAAATTTTATTACTGTTTAATCTCTATAAGTCTGAGGTCTAACTCGTTTAATCTCTGAATTTACTTCTGTAAAGCATACCATATGGTAGAATAAGTAGCTCTAATAGAGAAGATTCTAGAAGTACTTGATTTTTATAGTAAAGTACAAAGAAGATGGCTGGCAGGTGCTGGAATGTTCCCTTTTGCTCCCAAGGTTATTTGAAGCTACCAGAAACACAGACCACGAGGCTTCATTAGGGTAAATAGCTTTGTTTTAGTAGATAACAAATTATTGCAAAATTAAGTAGTTTCCCCCCATTAGAAGGGCTTATCCTTTAAGCCATTTGGGGGGGGGCATTTTTTTTAGTAAAGCTTGTAATCGTCCCCTGATTATCTTACTGCTGTATCTGGTTTTTATTTACTTTGAAATCAGTCTTATTTTTTAGTTTTGTCTCTGTACAATATATAAAATACACATTTGTGTTGGAAGAATATCGTTTAGTTATCAGGCATAGTTTAAACTAGGTGTAGCTTATTATATGCAGTAATTTTTCTTTTTATGGAATTTATTTTTTTGAATAAGGAAAATTTTTGAAGTATATAAGTTAGAATAGTGCAGTGATCTCCCATGTACCTCAGTGATTATCAACTCAGGGCCAATTTTGTTTCATGTATACCTCTACCCCTCCCCCTGTACTCGTGGATTATTTTGAAGTGAGTTACAGACATAACATTTTATTTGTAAATGTTTCAGTATCACACAGAGAAATTTAAAAAAAATTATTTGCTCAGATGGGTGGATATAGTTCAGATTGTAACTGGAATCCTTGAAGAGTTAAAAGATAATTAAGCTGTGGCCAGCAGTCCCACCATTTGAAGTAATACCTGATAACACAGTATTCTTGTACAATAAAAAACTTACAGGTCCTTTGAAGTATGTTTAATAGGACTGGAATTACTTGAAAAACATACCATTTTGTAGAAGTCTATCCCAGGACTGATTCCGTACATTGACCTATTTTTAAGACAGAATTTTTTTTAGCACAGTTCATCGTGGATGCCTGTGGTTAGTTTGTGCTCTGGATTTCATACCTTGTGACAGGCACCGTGGCCGTGCAAGTTCCATGGGAGCTTTACTCTTTACAGTGGAATGACATATCTTAGGATGTGTTTGGATGTGTATATGTGACTTAATGTATGATACTTGTTTCTTTTGCATTTCTGATTTCTTTTGATGGACTTGGAGGGGGACTGGCTGTTGTTAAGTTCTCTGTGGAAGGCAAATTGAATGAAACTTGCTCTACAAACTTCCAGGGGCTTACTTAGCACTTAGTTCTTGCCTCTAAAATATTTTTTTCTCCTTTGGCAGAGCTTTATACTGATTTGATGGACATGTTTGATGCTTGACAGAAGCTTCTTCTTGCTTTGGGCTAAATAGTCTTTTGTTTCTCTGCAGATAATTCCTGTGGACAAATTAGTAAAAGGAAAGTTTCAGGACAATTTTGAATTCGTTCAGTGGTTCAAGAAGTTTTTTGATGCAAACTATGATGGGAAAGACTATGACCCTGTAGCTGCCAGACAAGGTCAAGAAACTGCAGTGGCCCCTTCCCTTGTTGCTCCAGCTCTGAACAAACCGAAGAAACCTCTCAGCTCTAGCAGTGCAGGTAAAACAAACGAACAAACAAACCAAAAAAACCCCAAAAGCCCCCACACAAAAAATACCATTTCCAAATACATTCATTCTTATAGTATTCAGTCAGAAGGGTTTGGGTAGCCGTAGGCTTAGGGAGCTTAAAGAGCATGAGCCCAGCCACATGGCCGAGGCATGGATTGTGGCATCAGGGCCCTGTGTTTGTTCTTAGATCTCTGGAGTCCTGTGTAATCACTTCACCTCTACCCTGCTGTTTCCTCCTCTGTAAAAGGGGAATTTCAGTACTTGCCCCTAGAGGGCTGTTCTTGAGGCCTGAATGAGTTACTGTATCGATTTGGCCAACACATTTTAGTTGGAATAGACGTCCCTCAGGTTAGCTCACGTAAAAGAGAGTTCATTTGAACACAAGGGCATTTCATCTTAGAGCCCTCAGATGGGAAGTTGCAACCATACCTGAACTCCCAGGAACTGAAGGAGCTTTCTAGGTCTCTTGGGGACTGCTCTTGGCTCTGTGTCATTGTTCTGTCTGCAGACCAGCTTCCTGTGCTTACTCACGCCTTCCCTGCCATCCCTAGAGTGCTAAGTTCTGTGCTGCCAGCAGACTCTAGGAGTCAGGGGGAGCCTGTTTTTAGACACTTTCTTTAAAAGTCTTGTCCTGGTAGGTTTCCCCAAATTGTTTGCAGTAGTTCACTCACAGAACATATACTTTGGGGCAGGATGGATGTTCTGCAGATGCTAACTCCTCCTCAGAATGTGGCACGAACGTTAGTTAAAGTCGTGTAGTACCTTGAGAGAGGCTGATCCGTCTGGTAGGTAGAGAGGGACATTGAGTACTTTGTAATTTTGATAGCTTTATTGGGCTCTGATTCACTTACCATACAATTCACCCATTTAAAGTATACAATTGAATGGTTTTTAGTACATTCATAGGTGTGTTCTACTATTGCCATAATCAGTTTTAGAACATTTTCATTACCCCCCAGAAGAAACCTCATGTGTGCTTAATAGCAGTCACTTCCCATTTTCCCCCAACTCTCCTCCCTCCCTGCCAATCCTAGGCAACTACTAATCCACTCTCTGTCTATGGATTTACTTATTCTGAACATTTCTGAGTGGGATTATAGAATACATAGTCTTTTGTGTCTGGCTTCTTTCATTTAGCATAATGTTTTCAAGGTTCATCCGTATTGTATCATATATCAGTACTCCATTCCTTTTTATGGCTAAATAACATTCTATTGTATGGTTGTAGCACATTTTATTTATTCATCAGTTGATGGTGATTTGAGTTCTTTTCAGTTTTTAGCTTTTACGAACAATGCTGCTATGACCATTCATATACAAGTTTCTGTGTGGGCGTATGTTTTCTCTTGGGGTATATATCCAAGAGTATATACTCTTTTTTTTAAAAAAAATTTTTTAACGTCTTTATTGGAGTATAATTGCTTTACAATGGTATGTTTCTGCTTTATAACAAAGTGAATCAGCTATAAATATAGATATATCCCCATATCTCCTCCCTTCCTATCCCACCTCTCTAGGTGGTCACAAAGCACCGAGCTGATCTCCCTGTGCTATGCGGTTGCATCCCACTAGCTATCTATTTCACATTTGGTAGTATGTTTAAGTCCATGCCACTGTCCCACTTCGTCCCAGCTTATCCTTCCCCCTCCCCGTGTCTTCAAGTCCATTCTCTACGTCTGTGTTTTTTCTCCTGTCCTGCCCCTAGGTTCTTCAGAACCATTTTTTTTTCTTTAGATTCCATATATATGTGTTAGCATACAGCATTTGTTTTTCTCTTTCTGACTTCACTCTGTAGGACAGACTCTAGGTCCATCCACCTCACTACAAATAACTCAATTTCGTTTCTTTTTATGGCTGAGTAATATTCCATTGTATATTTGTGCCACATCTTCTTTATCCATTCATCTGTCAGTGGACACTTAGGTTGCTTCCATGTCCTGGCTATTGTAAATAGAGCTGCAATGAACATTGTGGTACGTGACTTTTTTTTTTTGCGGTACATGGGCCTCTCGCTGTTGTGGACTCTCCCGTTGTGGAGCACAGGCTCCAGACGTGCAGGCTCAGTGGCCATGGCTCACGGGCCTAGCCGCTCCATGGCATGTGGGATCTTCCTGGACCGGGGCACAAACCTGTGTCCCATGCGTTGGCAGGCGGACTCTCAACCACTGTGCCACCAGGGAAGCCTCATGACTCTTTTTAAATTATGGTTTTCTCAGTGTATATGCCCAGTAGTGGGATTGCTGGGTCATATGGTAGTTCTGTTTTTAGTTTTTTAAGGAACATCCATACTGTTCTCCATAGTGGCTGTATCATTTTACACTCCCAGCAACAGTGCAAGATTCCCTTTTCTCCACACCCTCTCCAGCATTTATTGTTTGTAGATATTCTGATGATGGCCATTCTGACTGGTGTGAGGTGATATCTCATTGTAGTTTTGATTTGCATTTCTCTAATGATGTTGAGCATTCTTTCATTTGTTTGTTGTCAATCTGTATCTCTTCTTTGGAGAAATGTCTGTTTAGGTCTTCTGCCCATTTTTGGATTGGGTTGTTTGTTTTTTTGATACTGAGCTGCATGAGCTGCTTGTAAATTTTGGAGATTAATCCTTTGTCAGTTGCTTCATTTACAAATATTTTCTCCCATTCTGAGGGTTGTCTCCAAGAATATATACTCTTGGAGCAGAATTCTTGGGTCATATGGTAACTCTGTGTTTAACCTTTGACAGAACTACCTGACAGTTTTCCAAAGTGACTGAATCATTTTATTTTCCCATCAGCAGAGTATATGAGGGTTCAGATTTCTCCAAATATTGAGTACTTTTATTCTTTAGCTTCTTAGAATGGGGAACTGCATAGATAACCCTGTGCATTTCATGTTTCAGATGCTGCTAACAGGCATGTGGAGACTTGCATTAAGTATTTAGTCTTCAGGTTAAGCATGTGCTAGAGATCCTCCAGCGGAAATGCCTGTTACTGTGGGTGAAAGGCCTGATGGTTATTGAACAGTTTGGGATGTCAGGAAAATGAGATATTTTTAAGCCTGGCATAATGTACAAGCTTTACAAAATACTTGCTGAATGAATAAAATCATGAATGATAAATTTACCTTGAGGTAGCCCATTCTTGATTATTCTTAATTATTTTAACTTGTAGATAGATTGGCTCCTTGTCGCTTTTTCCTCGTCTTTGTCTGCTTTGGCCATTCATACTGAGAGAAATCTTTAAGTACTGGTCAGTGTGCTGCTTTTCTCTCCTAACCCTTCTAAACACCTTTTAAAAGGGAAGCAGGATGGGGTTTTGAAGTCATTAGTGGTCAAAGCAGGCTCTACCCCCTCATCTTCCCAATCCAAGGAGCCTGAGGTTCTGAGTTAGGAGGCACCTTACTTTCCAGATGGGGAATTGTGGGCACCCCACGACAGCTGGGATTGTGAGCTCCTGGCCTGAAGTTTTCCTTTGCTTCATAAAGCTGCCCTGTCTGTGGATGTGGTTGGAGCTGGGTTAAGGTAGATCATCTGTATGTACCAGGATGACTTTGCCTCTTTCAGATGATAGTCCTGTCCACCCCAGCGGAAAAAAGGCCATGCCAAAGGACTTATTCCCAGCACGAAAGATCGTGGCTAAAATTGGTACTTAAATGTGCTGCCAGGATGAAAAACCACTTTGGGCAAACATGGGGTGCAGTCTTGCATGCTGGGCTCTCTCTGTTGGGTCTCCTCACTGCATAGCTGTGGAGGGCAGTTGGTCACAGCCTCCTTTTGTTGTCTGGTGGGTTCTTTTTTGTCTTGAAATTTCTCCTCTTAAAAAAAAAAAACAACTCTGCTCCTCTCAGCTCCACAGAGGCCCATTGCAACACACAGAACTACTGCAACCCCTAAGGCTGGCCCGGGCGTGGTGCGGAAGAATCCTGGTGTGGGGAACGGGGATGACGAAGCAGCCGAATTGATGCAGCAGGTAGGCACCTCTTGTGTCCAAGACAGGAGCCACCTTGGGGGAAAGGTGCTTGCTGCCCTGACCAGGGAGGCTTGTCCGTGTTCTTGTGGGAAGACCTGCCTTGTGTGCATACCAAAGCAGTCTTCATGACACGTGTGAGCACTTTGGAGCTGGTGGGCACTGCGAGCCTGGAGGAGATGATGGAAGAGAGAGGGACCCGGCATTTTTGAGCGCTGTTACATCTATTTCTGTTAGAAACCCATGTCTGTTTGGAAACCTGCCCATACGGTGGAACCCTGTTGAAAGTCTTTGGAACGCTGTCAGGGTTCTGTGGGATTCGGAGAATGTCTCCTGAATTTTGGCTCTGACAAAAGATAGATTTCCCTTCTAAATGATAATTTAAAAAAAGATTCCGCAGTCTCTCTGCTGAAATCCTGGGCCACTAGAGTATCAAGTTGAGAGTGGAACTGGTATGCAAAGCCTATTGCTTTTCTGTTCTTAATAGGTCGATGATTTGAAACGTCTTCAGGATTAAATATCCTGAAGGTACTTGGGAGAGGTCTCTGTAGATCAGAACAAATTTTAGACTTTTAGACATTTTCTCACTAATTCTTATAGTTTTATTTGTTTGCTTTTGGATGATTCTCTTGATTAATTCCAGATTTAAAATCAAGGATGCTCTGTGATTCCTGTGACTTTGGGATTGAACCCTTTTACTTTCCTTTTAAAAGCCAAGTCCTAAAGCCTGGAGGAAATGGCCTCACTTTAATCTAGAAGCTCTTGTGACCCAGATCATACTTCTAGGAAATCAGGACACAAAAGCCTGCTCAAAGATCACATTTGTTTTTTTTCATTCTTTGATTTGTGTGTGCCTCATGGTCACAGGTGCCTTGGGAGCGTGGAAGTGACTGGGTCACCATCCCCATTGTTGTGGCAGCCTCAAGCACCCTGTGGGCACTGTCACTGTGAGTGCATAAGTCCTGGAGAATAAGGAGCCTTCCCTGTAACTGTTGGTGTCCAGGCACAGGTGTACACAGGAAGCAGTCTCAGTGAGAAATAGGGTAAAGAGGTGTCATTGCCGAGGCCTGGCAGCCAGCACTGGGTTGGCCTTGTGCTCTCCAGGAGAAGATGCAGTAGGTTCCATGGGACTGCTGTTCAACTGGTGTCCGGTGTGAGGGAGCACTGACTTTGGGTTGCGTAGATTTGGGGCGCATCCTGGCTCTGCCACTTAACTTCTACTTGGGGCAAGTCAGTTAACCTCTCCGAATTCACTGCCTCGTATGCAATGGGGCTAATACTTTGGTCACGGTAGTTGAGCGGATTTCATGAGCTGATGTTTTGCCAAGTACCTGGAAGGGTGTTTGGGATAAATGGGGTAAATGGCAGTGGATGAAAGACAGTTGTGATCGTCATGGTTCTTGTCTATGGGCTTGATAGAGTGAAATAGGTTCTGAAGTATGTTTTAAAAGTTCATAGGAGTTAGATTTTTTTTGGTGAAACACACAACTGTTAATAGCAAAAACAAAACTGCCATTTTTAGAGTGTGAGCGCCAGTGCTCTTCTAAGCATTTTCTTTCATTTTTGCAGCAGCTGTGTGAAGTGTTACAGAGGACAGTGAGGCTTGGAGAGGTTAAATAGCCTGAGTTGAGGTTTGGACCCAGCTCACAGCCAGCTGGTCCAGCCCTGCCTCAGAACTGATTTGTTTGGCCTGAACAGGGTTTTGATTTTTATTATTATTTTTTTTAATATGAAGGATTTCCAGGTTGCCGAAGTCCTGAGCACAACTTGTTACTGACTCCCATGGCTCATTTACATGATGTCTCTAACCCTGAAAGTATTTGAAGTGGTGACCCTTGATAAAGGTGTGGAGGTCTGGGGGACACGACTGATGTGGGGAAAGTAGAGCCACATGGGCTTGGTGGGCTAAGAGGAGAACAGTGTATTCTACATAAATTACCTTGTGGTGTTCATAAACTTTGGGAGATCTGCAGTGATTCCACACTGTTAAGTCATCCTGGAGAAATGTTCTTTTAGTTGATTTTAGTCCAAAGCACTGATGTTCAGTAGAAATAGAATGTAAACCAGAAATGTGAGGCACATATAGAACTTCAAGTTTTCTGGTAGCCACATTGAAAAGAGTAACAAGAAACAGGTTAGATTAATTCAAATAACACATTACCCAATATATCTAAAATATTAGCATTCTGACATGTGATCATTACAAATAATTATCAGTGAGATGTTTTACATTTGAACATTGTACTAAGTCTTTGTAATCAGTGTGTGTTTGATCTTTACAGCCTGTCTCAATTGCACTGGCCACATTTCAAGGGCTCAGAACACCACATGTGGCTCATAGCTACCTTATTGGCCAGTGCAGGCCCAAAGCGTTCTCCTTGGGCGTCTTAGGTTACAGCTGTTACTTAACTATAAGAGAGTGTTCTAAGAGTGACGCTGATTACTAGCCACAGATTTTTAATAACCTTATAAATAAGCAGTTAGAGGAGTGCCAAGTGAAAGCTGATGACTTAAGTCTATGCGTGTTGTTTCTTGTGGATTCATAGTTATTGAGTGATGTCAAGGAGGGCTGCTGCTTTGGCCTTGTGGGTGGGACCTATCTGGCTGGGTTCTGGTGCCCTTGCTGATTTGTAGGCCAGAGAAGTGTTCAGTGGATTTGTGAGGGAGGCACTAGTGTAACATGTGTGTACAGATGGATTCCAAGCCACCGTGCCTCGTGAAGCTGTTTTGACTTCTCTTTCCTTCTCTTGTGACTAGAAGGCCTCTTCCCTGGCTCATGGACCTTGGGCTGAAGATCCAAGGCAGCTTCCACTACTGGGGATAGTCTACTCTTGCCCTTTTGTCCCCTTCTTGTACTCACTCCACTTTGGGAGTGACTGATAGTTTAAGGAAAGGCAACAAATAGCAGTTAAAGCAGGGGTGGGGAGGGTGGGGGCAGATGGATGATTTCGTTTTGCCGGTGACTAGGTAGTGTTAGTACTTTACTGAAACTTTCAATTATTTTTACTTATTAAAAAAATTTTTTTTTGATTATTTTTTGGCCGTGCGGAATGTGGGATCTTAGTTCCCCCACCAGGGATCGAACCCATGCCCCCTGCATTGGAAGCACGGAGTCTTAACCACTGGACTGCCAGGGAAATCCTTTCAGTTATTTTTAAAAGTGATTTCTGTGGTTGCTAAAGGAATAGTGAGAGGGTGTCTAGAACCTTGATTCTAGTTTGGTCTTTTCAGGCCCTTGATGTTGAACATTGAAATTAAGTCTTTGACAGAATGGTCCTGGTGGTTCCAGTCACCTGCTTCTGGATCATCTCTGGATGCTTCTCAACTGCAAGTTACGAAGGGACAGGATTTGATCCCTTCGGTTGGGTCTGGCTTCTTCATCAGGGAAGCTGGATAAGCTGTTTCCTTGTTTTTGCAGCTAGAAGTTCAGAAGGTAGACTAGATTTCACTGGTGTTTCTGGCTCTCAGAATTCCCTGCTACCCAAATTGTTCTCAGCAGCTGCACCTTTGATTCCCTGGCTCGGCCTTCCACGGGGCCCTAGCCTGTAAGGCCTGTGAGGATTTTATGCTGCACCCTATGCCATGTGTTTTGCATTCAGTGAGAGTTAAATTGAATTCACATTATAGATTTGAGTATACTGGAACGAAGACATACTGTGCTTAAAATACACAAAGGGCTGTGAGAGTTGTTACGACTTCTATTACTTGTGGCTGGATAGAGTCCTGGCACAAGCACTGAGATTTATTTCTTCATTGCCCCTTTGTGGAAATTAGAGTCCCTCAGTGGGGCTCCTGGAGGATCCTGCAGCACAAGTGGTGTGAGCTGACAAGATGCTCAGGGGAGCTAGCGGTGGAATGTGGTGGGGTCTGCTCCCTGCCTCTGCTGTCTTCTCTCCCTTTTGAAACTCTCTTGGGAGAGAGAGTGATGCAGGGACCCTTTCATCAGAGGATGCTTTTCTCTTGAGTCATGGATCGCCCCCTAGCCCCAACATATTGGGGGGAGAAAGAACCATTGAGTTTCCATGCCCAGGCCTGCCTCAGTGCTAGCTGTCTTTGGCTAGTATTAGTCATCTTTAGATAGTTTTCCCCTCCTGGCTTATCATTTCTACCCTGCTCCCTTGGACCACACCCTCTCTTACCATTGACTTCAACTTGCAGAAAGACCTGAACTTGATTGACAAAGTGCCCTGGTAAGGACTCAGTATATGATGGGCAGCCACTCTGCTGGGCCAGGTTGTGGATTCTGCTTCTGTATTTGTCTCAGGCTCCCGTGGGTTTTTCTCTTTGATCTTGTCTTAGTCCCTGAGAAGTTCCTGCATGTTCCATGATATAGCCTGTCCTTTCCTGGGAATTGTTACAGTCAGGGTGCCATGAACAAGCCCATGTTATTTATCTGGGGCTGCAGAAAATTGACATTAAACTAAAGTGGGGTTTTGTCCTAGTTAGAGAGTTTGATGAAAGCCCACATCTCCTTTTGGGTTAGAAGTTTATCTGATGTGCTGTTGGTGCATGAATGCCAGGTGTCTAACCCTTTCTAATGT
Organism: Neophocaena asiaeorientalis asiaeorientalis; assembly: GCF_003031525.2. Lineage (NCBI taxonomy): Eukaryota > Metazoa > Chordata > Mammalia > Artiodactyla > Phocoenidae > Neophocaena > Neophocaena asiaeorientalis. The sequence goes on from NW_020173068.1 coordinate 5,090,057, forward strand.
TTTGTGCAGGTCAACGTATTGAAACTTACTGTCGAAGACTTGGAGAAAGAGAGAGATTTCTACTTTGGAAAGCTAAGGAACATTGAATTGATTTGCCAGGAGAACGAGGGGGAAAACAACCCTGTATTGCAGAGGATTGTGGACATTCTCTATGCCACAGATGTACGTGTTGACATGAGGATATTTTCTTGCCATTTTGCCTCCTAAGAGAAGATAGAAATATCTTTTCTGGTTGGTTTTGGCAAACTCGGTACTGATGCTTGCTGTGTTTCAGCATAACATTCATCAAAAGACTTCATCTTTAAAAAAAAAAAAAGACTTCATCTTTGACCCTTAAAGTCAGCCAGAGAGGGCACCTCTGCCCAGCTTCAGCCTCTGCCTTGAGGTCTGTGAGCCTTTGAGGCAGGCATAGGACACTCAGGTGGCTGGCTGCCCTGCTTCTGTAGTTTGTGACCACTGATAGGTCATGAGTGCCACAAGGTGCTCTTAACCCCGCTATCCCCACTCCACCCCTTTCAGCTTGGACCCCTCAGCCTGAGGTGCTGCCTTCTTTTTAATAGGGCCCTAGGCGTGCCCTGGAGAACCAGGCACATGACCCCTATTTGATGTCTGCTGCCCACAGCTGTCAGAGTGTACCTTTTTCCTCTCAACCTAGAGTGTATCTGGTTCCTATTTCCCCAAAGTGCTTTGTGGTCAAGTTTCTTGGGATCCATGTGTATTACACAGCCAAATCTGCTGATATTAATCATGCTGTGTTAGCTGAGCAAGGAAAACTGATTTTCCCTAGATTTAGGATTTGACATCTTGCTGTGTCCACTGTTTAATGGCTGCAATTATTTATAATTCTTCTGCATGCCTAGCAAGGTCTTTAGGATCAAACTACAGAATATGTCTACGTGTTTCGTAGTATGTGGCAGTATACAAATATAAGGCAGCATTAATGCTGTTACTAACAGTGTGCTCTAAACATATCAAGTGAATTTGGGGGGATTAAGACACATGACTGAAAAGTTGATAATTTGTTCAATAAATCCTTATTTCGGGCTTGCTCTGTGCCAGATAATACAAACAAAGGGGTTGAAGGTATAGGTGTCCTCGATCTAGTCTGAGTATTATTTTAGTAGAGTCATAGCTTAAGTAAATTTAGCCATAGATATTTAGTTAAAAAAAAGATGGGGGTTGAAGGGGAAGTCTAAATTCTTACGGCATTGTGGCCATTAGCACATGCCAGATGCCCTGGAGTAAGTTTGAGGTGGGAGCCATGGGTGTGATGTTTTCCCATGCTTCTGATGTTGGCTCAGCCTTGCAGCTATTATGTGTGTTGTGGGTGTTTTGGGTAAACAGAACACCCACAACACCTGCAGTAGCATGTGTGCATGGTTCCTAAGTGCAGGCAAAAGAATGAATGAAGGAAAAGCTGGCTGTATGGACAGTTTATTGAGCGGAGATGGTATGGCACCATTATGCTGACTTCAGGGATTTTTGAGGGTAAATTTTCTTAAACAACTTTATTGACATAATGAACTGCACATATTTAAGTACAACTTGATGTGTGAGATCGTCACCATAATCAAGACAGTGTACACATCCATCACCCCTGAAAGATTGAGAGTAAATTTGTGCTCAGTTTTTGCCTTCTGTGGGATGTGATTCCACTGCCTAATAAAATAGTGGTCGCTTGGCCTTGTGCCATTAAATGCCACGTGTGTGGTAAAGACAGGACGGACCGTTGACTTTGAGAGGCTTTAAATATGAGGAAAGTGAACCCGCAGTAGAAACTGACCTTTCATTCAGCGTTGAGTAATAGCTTTCCCCCTCATTTTCCCATTTCAGGAAGGCTTCGTGATACCTGATGAAGGGGGCCCGCAGGAGGAACAAGAAGAGTATTAACAGCCTGGACCAGCTGAGCATCATCCGAATTCTTCACTCCAAATCATGTGCTTAACTGTAAAATATTCCCTTTTATTATTCTTAGAGGACTCACTGGTTTCTTTTCATAAGCAAAAAGTACCTCTTCTTAAAGTGCACTTTGCAGAAGTTTCACTCCTTTTCCAATAAGTTTGAGTTAGGAGATTTTGTTGCCCTAAAATTCCATTTTATTGGGAACCCATTTTCCACCTGGTCTGTCTTGACAGGGTTTTTTGCTACTTTAAACAGTTTCTAAATAAAATTCTGTATTTCAAGAGTGTCATGTCTTCTGAAATTTGTCTTGCCCTGGGTATATTATTTTAGGTTCAAATGATAAGGTACCCACGCTTCCTTCTTAAATTAGGACTGATCTTTTGAAATCCTTCACTGTTTTTTTTTTCTTTCAAATGTGCTTATTTGTAAGGCTGTTTCTTTTTTTCTCCATTCTTCACAGTACATTTCTCAGCCTCCTGCTGTTTCACACTCTCATGTTACTGTGAGAGGTCTTTCAGAAGTCCAGGGTTTGGCCTAGCTACTGTGAAACCTTTTCAGGCTGTTTCCTCCAGAGGTATATAGGACAGAGCTTGGTGGATACCATGCGGCAATACTTTTTTTTCCTGAAAGTATGTTTCAAAGGCAGTGAACACAGTCAATCTGTAACCTGAAGTCATCACCATTTTTCTTCCCTTTTAAAATTCTGTGCTGTAAGAAACGAGTTCAGAAGGCGACGTGCTGCCATTTTCAGTATAAAAGAAAGTTAAATGGTCAGAAGGTAGTTTTCTATATGATCTTTAGGGTACCCACCACAATTATGGATGCTCTGTAAACCCAACTTGATGATTTTGACTAGGGTTACACCCACGTGACTTCCTGTAGAAGTTAACGGTATGAAACCTTCCTTAAAATGTTACACATCTTCAAGAAGGAATTGGAAACCACATGTGTTTGTAATTTACAAGAGGATACCTCCAGGAGTGCATGGAGTTTGCGAAGATAATTTTGGGTAATGTCAGCTGAGACGTTACCTTGGGAGGAGTGAAGCTGTTAACTGTGTGTATCTCTGACCTAGTAAGTCCGTTGGCCTGACTCTTCAGGCTGAGGCACACAGTCTTCTAATGTGACTAATTCAGGTTAGGTCACTGGTGCGGTGAACTTGAATAAGCTGCTTGGTTTGCTTGGCACTTTCTGTGCTGTATGCAGTATAGGTAAACAGATGGCTGGATTTAGGATTCACTCGTGCTGGTGGTCCTCAAACTGATGGGCTTCAGAATCACCTGTAGAACTTGATTGACATTCATTTCTAAAGTCCAATCCCAGAAATTCTGAGTCAGGAGATTAGAAATCTGCATTTTACTGTACACCTCAGGTGCCCGGGGCTTAATGTAGTCCTCGGACCTGTACTTTTTGGCCTAACATTTATGTCTGCAAGTTCAAGTCTGATTCTGGCAGGGGGGATAGCAGATTGGAGTCCTTGTAGGTCCCTCCTAGCTTTGTGACTTTTGAGCTAATTGATCCCTTTTCTTGTTCTGACCTGCTAAACAGGGATGATGGTGTTGGCTGCAGTGCCTCCCTCACTGGGTGCTTGTTGAGATCCGAATGAGCTGAGAAACAAAAGGTGACCACAGCGTTAGGAAGCCCTGCATGGGTTCTTGATCCAGTCTGAAATTGTTTATAGATCAGAAAAGCTTAGGGCAGGTGATCCTTAAGATAGACTTGGAGTATTTTGTAAAGTAAGTAACAAGTTCTTCTAATGTTTCTTCTTCAGCTTGCGGGGATTGATGAGTCCAGCTCCTTTTAATTTTCAGACTATGATTTTCATCCTGTTTTTCCCCCAGGTGAAATCGTGTTCTAAACACACCTTTCCCCTTTTTCTTTTAAATGAAGATTCATTGATTCAGTAATTGATTCATTGATTTAAAGATAGGTATTTCTTCAGGGTTTACTCTCTAGAATATAATATGGTGTTGGAAAGGAAGCAGTTTTCTTTTGCTATGACCAAAATGAGTCTAGGGAAGTTTTTCTTTAAGGATTGTTTTATGAGATTCGGTACGAGGAGCTCCTGTTGTGATGTTTACCATAGTTCACCATAGTCTACAAACAAAACCTAGGCTTTAAGCCTGATCAGCCTAATCAGATTAATTTGCTAGTATGTGGGTGACCCAAATCTGACTGCTGTCAACAGAGCGGAAGTAATTGCTTTGCAAGCTGAACCTGAGCCTTCGGTTAGTGTTCATGAATCACCAGTCATTTTGCTGGTCTGGCACTGTTGCTGTTGTCTTAAAATTAAGGAGTATGTCGTACTTTTGAATTCATACATTCCAGTTATAAAATTTTAAAACGCGATGAGTTCATATTTATTTCTTACACTTGCAGCTTTTTTCTCAGTTTTCATATGTGACAGTATAAATGAGTATGCAGAGTCCTTGTCCGAAAGAAAGCCCACAGAGGAATTCTGTGCTTTTACATTGAACTTGACTATGCTTAGAACCATTATCCCAGATGCCTTCAGCCAGATTGTTATGCAGGTATAATTTGTGAAGGTCTGTTTCCCTTTTGGCTTAATCTGAGTTGGAAAGCAGTGTTACCTTAGCCTGGAGCACAGAGCTTTCTGTTGAGGTTGTGGTCAGGTTGCCTCATTAATTTCGTTATCTAGGTAAGCAAGTCCAGCCCTACACACACACATTTAAAGTAACCTATATTTCTTTTGTATTGGATGCTCTGATGTTCTGAATTGTAAAATGATAGTAGCCTTCACAGACATGTTTCTGCAGGTAGGGAGAGGCAAATCTTTGTCTTGTGATCATTTGAAAAGCAAAGCAAGTTAGCCATCAAAGCCTAGAACTTTGAATGGTATCAAGAGGTAGATTTAGAATTACAAAGTGATCTGTTAGCAGTTTGGAATTCTGTAGGATGTCTTACCTTAAAAGTTAAAAATGTTTTTCCTTAACTTTTTCCTGGTTTACTTTGAATATTTTTCGCAGTCTGTAGGAATTGGTGAGGATAGGCTTGATGTAGGTATGAGGAAAAGGAGGAAGAGCAGTTTATTCCATTTGCTGATGTCTTTAATTTTTAGTTTTGGTGGGAGAATGAGATTTGGGAAGCTGTAGTGAGATTCAGTCCATCGGGGTAGGTCTTAACAAAGCTGGCTTTGTGGCTCTTACTAGTTTCCAGCGGGGACAAAGATGAGTTTCTAAGATTCAGCTTTCATGGATGATTCACAAATTGCAGTTTAGACTATTAAAGTTAAGCCAAGGTCAGGCATGCAAGTGGGTAGACTGAATATATAAAGGGAGTGTGTGGCTGGAGCCCTTCTCCAAAATGAACAAGGGAGAAGTGCTGTGATCAGGAGGCCAAGGGTCAGGACCAGGGTCCTTCCCCAGGCCCTGCATCCTTGGTCTGCAGAGCATGGCTTTTCACTGGCTCAGTGAAGAGATGAGCGAGGATGGTTTCCCTAGGAACCTTTCTGAGCCAGGAAAAGTTACTTAGGTCTGTAAAAGCCAGTAGGATACCAGAGCCAGAAAGAGTGGGAGAGTGCCCAGTTCCAGCAAGTGTTGCCTCTGGAGGCCAGTTTTCAACAGTTGAGAAAGTTTTGGTTCAGAGACGAGCACAATGTTTCTCAGCATCAACTACATACATTTTGCATGTGAAGTTTTGAAAAAATTTGCACTGACAATGAAATGGTTTGTAAAGTGTACATCCTTTTGTATTTTAATGACAGTTTTGACTCTAAAAGAAGAGATTTTGACAGATGAAGTAAAAAGTGGCTCAACACATGTGTTTGGCTTTTTTTCCCCACAGGCTGCAAGCTGCAGGGAGAGCTTTGCTAATACATCCATCCCTGAACCACCATTTAGTGCAAGAATCTAAATATATCGCACCCAGGACCTGTCACCGTTTATCCTAGGCTAAGCTTGAGTGACCTTCAGATTTCTTTCCTGTCTTGCTTCACGGTTGTTTCATCACGTTCATATTTATATTTCTCCGATTGGGCCCATTTATATATTTTGGAGTAGTTCTAGTGATTTTTTAAGATCCAGCATACCTCAGGGTCATCTGGATTTTAGCATTCTAAAGGTTTCTAACCTGATATTGCCTTTTTTTTTTTGTATTTTATATGTTTTTTTTTACAAAATAATGTGAATTAAACGTGTAATTATATATGACTGCTGTTTTTACTTTGAAATTTTGAACCCTACTAGGAAGAATGGAATAACCTGTTTTTTACAGGTAGCTGTAGGCTAATCGCAGCTTGCCCCAGTGTGTGCGCCTCCCTCCCTAGTAATTTTAAAGGCTGAGAGAAGAAACAATAATTCAACGTTGAATGAAATAAAAATTATTTTTAGAAATTTCCTAAGAATTTGTAACTCTCTGACTTAATTTTTTTTCTTTCTTTTTCGGGGAGGAGATGGGTAATTAGGTACTGAACCACCCCAAGAATCTGCTGTTTTTCTTGAATCATGGTATTTTGAAATCTTTGGTATGTGAATCCTGAGTACTCTTTGGCAGTGTGGTAGGAAGAGCATTGTTTTAAATGTCATGTGAGTTGAGTTGTTAGTCTCAACTAAAGGTGTGATCTTGACATTAATCCTCAGGGTCCCCTCCAGTTCCAATGGTCATTGGCTTCTGTCTTGTTTATTCGATTTTGAAAAGGAAAAAGCCTGTCTTCTTAGCTATCAAGTTGCACCTTAAAATTTTCAATAAATTTTATAAAGCTGAGAAGAATAGTTGCAGCTTTACTGAAGAGTAATTCACACATATAAATTGTATGTTAGGTTACAATTTTTGACGTTTTAAATCCCGCAGTGGTAAAGGTGGCGAGGACAGAGTTGGCGCTGCTGCTGAGTGGAGTGGAGCTGCCTTCCCTGGAGCAGTGACTGTGACCTTGAAGCCTTCCGGCAGCGTTCCATCTCCGCTTTTAGGGAGCAGAGTAGAATCTCCTTAGGATCGGCAAGCGATGCCTGAACTAGTCTCAAGTAGGACTTGGAACTTTTTTCCAGAATATTTTGTGCAGAGGTTTATCTACGAGATTTTTTTCTTCTTAAACACCTTCCCTCCTGCTTCGTGAGTTAATAAACTTGAATTATTGATGATCACGATTTTATTCATTTTAGATATGGGTTTTCTGAACTTTTCCTTATCTAAGAAGTGGAATGAATGCATCTTACTATTTCCCCTTTGTTCTCATGTTTCTTCTTTGGGAAGGAAAGTTACATTTATTGTGATAGAATTTAGCATATTTTGGCCCATGTAAAAATGTTGATAAACGCAGGGGCTGCTCTAAGTAGAAATGATAACATTGGATTGGAAAATGAAAGCCCCAAACCAAAAGACGGGGGGGGGGAATAGTCAAATTGGCCTTGTCTCTGTTTTTTTTTGTTGTTGTTGTTATTTTTTAAATAAACCCTTCTAGTTTATTAATACCTAGTTTAATAAAACTCTGATTTAAAGACCTGCATCTTTTATGACATTTCATTTCATTGAAAGCCTTTTGTCTCCACTGTTGATGAAATGGAAGCAGAAATTTTTTCTCTGTGTGGGTGTTCTCTCTGTGGTGAAGATATGGGGAGGGGTCTTGGCTTGGTGAACAGTTAACATTTTGGTAACATCTAGGTCATCGTGAAATGCGATGCAGCTGGGTATCTTTAAGTCTGGAATCCATGTCCCTGGTTGAATTCTGCCCAAGAGATTTGCCTTTGGCCAGCTCGTGCTGCTGAATTGTGCCAGGGGCAAGATTGAACAGTGCGGTATCAAGTCCAGGCCTGCCATGAAGTCTGGGTTTATAGGACTCCCATCTTACACACAGTGCTCTTGTAGTCTTCCTCTTTTCAAAGAGTTGCAGCTCACGCATCTTATGTTGAGAGAGCTGCTGTGCCTTCCACTGTCCTCCAACTTTGGGGGCTAGTTGGCCTTTTGGTTTTGGTGAACGCTGCTTTATCATTAAGCTCCCAGGCATTTTCCACAGTTTCCATGAGTTGTGGGCGCTCTGTGCTGTATTTGTCCTATGGGCCGTTCTCCACTCATACTTGTCCTGGCTTTGTGTGCTGTAGCTCCTCCTGTCACTGTCTGCTGTAAGTTCAACTTCATCCGTAAAAAGAATGTCTCAGATTAGGTGAAACATGGCTGTGTGGTTATGGTTTGTGGGATGGATTCTGCTGTTCCGTTTTGTGTTCTGCATATGGAATTCTATCTCATTTTCCTGGTTCTAAGTGTGGCCAGCTGACCCTGCAGTCAGGTTGAGGCCCTCGGAGTTTACAGAGACTTCATAGAGGAGCTACTTTGGACTTGGGGACAGCTGTCAAGATGTCTCTGTCGAGAAGGAAGTTGAAAACCAATAAGCCTCTGTCAAAGATAGCCAGCAGTGTTAACTGGGGAGAGCAAATTGGGTCAGGGTGAGTGAGGGTTTGGGGTTAAAGTCATCTCCAAAAGATTGGACACCTGGGCCCTAAAATCCATTTGCCTGAGATTAAAGGCCGAACAGGAGAGCTGAGCCTGTCTGAGCTAGATTTCCAGGACAGCTTTAACTGCATTTGGCCTTAAGTCATCTGCCCCTGTAAATTCTTACAAACGAATTACTTAGCAAACCAGTTTTTCTCCCATCCTCCGCCTGCTTCCCTAGTGGCAGTTCTAAGCTCTCACCCCTGTTGCCAGGTTTGTACCGAACCCCACACCCTGGCCCCCTTCCCCTCAGAGGAGGCTTCCTCTGATCTTACCTGCTCTCATTCCAGATAGATATTTAACTCTACAGCTGCATCTTCTCTTCCTTCCAGTATCAGAGGACTAGTACTTCTCTTTGCTTCTTACTCTTGTGCTTTGCTCTTGGGTGTCTCTGTTGCCCTCAACCAATATTTTTTCCCCTTTGTGGCCTCAGTCCACGAACATACAGAGCTCCTCCCTTTCTCATAAAACTTGTAGTTTTAAAATAATTATTGTAGTTTTAAATAAATTGAATTAATTATTGTAGTTTTAAATAAAATAATTATTGTAGTTTTAAAATAATTTTTTTTTTTTTTTGCGGTACGCGGGCCTCTCGCTGTCGTGGCCTCTCCCATTGCATAGCACAGGCTCCGGACGCGCAGGCTCATCTGCCATGGCTCACGGGCCCAGCCGCTCCGCGGCATGTGGGATCTTCCCGGACCGGGGCACGAACCCGCGTCCCCTACATCGGCAGGCGGACTCTCAACCACTGCGCCACCAGGGAAGCCCCTAAAATAATTATTTATAAAATAATAAAAAGATTTAAATAGTTGTGAGAATAGTATAAAGAACTCCCCTTTGCCCAGGCTGACTAATATGGTGAACATTTTGCCGCATTTGCTTTATCATCGTATGCATTTGTTGAACCATCTGGGAATAAATTACAGATATTGTGTCCCTTTACCTTTAAATACCCAAGTGTGTATTTCCTAAGACCAAGGATGTTCTCTTGTATAACCATAGAACAGTTGTCAAAAGCAGGAAACAACATTAATTCAATATTAGATCTAAGAACGTAGTCATGTTTAAATTTTGCCGATGGTCCTAATAAAGGCCCTTAGACCTTTTCCCCACCCAGTCTAGGATCCAGTTCGGAATCACGCATTGCCTTTAGTTGTTAGCGCTCTCAGTCACCTTAAATCTGGAACAGTTCCTTAGGCTTTGTTCTTCATGACACAGATTTTAAGAGTAAAACCCAGTCACTTTGTAGAATGTCCTGCAGTTTGGGGTTGTCAGGTTACATATGTTTGTGGAGGGTACCGCGGAAGTGGTGATCTTGAGACCAGCGCGGCAGGAGGCAGGGCCTTCGGCTGCCTCATCAGTGATGTTAACTTTAATCACATGTTAACCAGGACTTTAAAGCAAAGCAAAGTGTGCTTGATTCCTGTACACAGAGCAGTGCTCTGCTGCTTAGTAGCGTTGTGGCGATACATGTGCCTCGTGTTGGTGCACCTTTTTGTATTCCTTTGTTCTTGGCCTACCTTTTCTTGCCACATTGGCCCCCAACTCCCCATAATCCACATGTACTCATAATTTTGTATGTACTGACAGTACAGTACCCCCTTAGACCCAGGCAAGAAGGGCCTCTGCCCCGGGCTGAGCTTTAGGGCATCCCACTCTGTCCCTCCCCTGGCCATGTCCCTCTCCACCAGATGAGGTAGGTTCAAGGGGCTAAGCGGATGGCCACTCAGGCCCCACCGGTGTGCTGCCCGCTCCCCCCACCCCCCCGTCCCCTGCTCTAAGTACTGGAATTCCCCACCCAAATCACTTCGAAGCTGATTCCAGAGTCTTTGTAGGCCTATTCCTCAGAGCGTCATTTTTGAGGGCAGCCTTGCCAAGGCTTGCAGTGACCATGGAGCAGTGGAGGCATGGGGGAGATGCAGCCTGGGTGTATGGGCTGGGGTGTCCATCCACATGCCACCACCCACAAGCCCCCTCAGCAGGATGGAGAGGACATGGGGTTGGGCAGAGGGCTTGGAGGCCACACTGCCAAGTTCTGTCAGTGAGCTGAGGAATTCAAGAGTTCTAAATTTGAACCTGGCCTTCCAGCTTGTTATGAAAGTGTATTTGTGAAGGTAGAATAGAATGTATTTTATTTAGCAGTGTAAAAATTTATAAACATTTTAAATAACTAGACTTGCTATGTGGGCCAATATTTGTTCTTTTGCTCTTGGCCCCATAATTATTAAGGGTAGTCCCATTTACAGATGTGTGTATGTGTACGCATGTACTTTTATGTAGAAGCATGTACCTGTTTGTCATTCTTTTATAAATATTGGCATCATTCTGTGCACTCTTTTTGTATCTCATGGAAATCCCTCCTCGTTGTCTGCCGAAGGTCAGATTCATCCTTTTGATTCCTTGGGTAACGTCCTGAGTGCAGGTGTACTGATTTATTCGGCCATTCCTCTACTGATGGTCATTCACTTTATTTTTTGCTGCTCTGAACGATGTTGCAGCAACGACTTTTTTTTTTTTTGCTGCGCTGCATGGCTTGCAGTATCTTAGTTCCCCGACCAGGGATCGAGCCCGGGCCCCAGCAGTAAAAGTGCCAAGTCCTAAGGGAATTCCCAGCAACCACTCTTGTACAACGGTCTTTCACAGATGAGTAAATTGCTACCCACCATTCACTCCCTTGAAATAAATCTTAAAGGGTATGAACCTTTTTTGAATTTAAAAAAAAAATAGAGAAATGCATGATTTTAGACTATAGAAATTCTCTGTAATCTCACCTGCCAGAAATAACTGACATTACATTTGGAGTTCATTTTTCCAGGCTCTCTCTCCATGCAGGTGGCAACATATACAGGTATATATTCTGAACAGAAATGGACTTATGAATACACCTCTGCAACTTTCTCACTGGTGATCTTTCATCGCCGTGTTCAGTGGCCTTCATTTCTTATATCATCTTGGCTCACTCTGGAGCATCCCAGTCTTCCTGGTTGACTCATCCTGTCTTTTGTGTGTTTCCCCTCCTCTCTCTATGCCCTAAATGTAGCCACTCAAGTTTCAGTCCCCGTATTTCTAGGTATTTGTTTTTTATTTCTAATTGGACAGCCCAGCATCACATGCATTAAGCCACTTTCCCTCATTGCTCCCTTTTCTGGAAATGTTTCTGGCATTTCCCTCAGTTACCCTGGTTCCTAGCTTCCAAGTCTCCTTTCCTTCGGCTCTTCTCTCTCCTTTGGTCCTTATAGCTGAGCTGTCGCCAAGACACGGTTAGGTTAGGACACCATGGGCCAGTCTTCCTTCTCCTCTCTCCCTCCATCTTATGCGGATGAGTTTTCATAGTTGCCTTCATGGAAGTTTCCATGCCATCCCAGAGTGCCCTCTTGCTTCCTGCTGGTGACACTTGCTGATGAGGTGGGTTGACACTCCAGTAATCCTGACACAATGCTGTCTTCCATCATCTGTGGAGGTGCCATTGACCCAGTGGAATTGTGCCCTTTGTATTCTCATAGCAGAGCTCCATGGAATGGACCCCTCCTGCACACTCACACCTGACCCCGTGCTGCGTGAGGAGAAGTCCTGCCTCCAGGGGCACTGAGGGCGGGTGGGTGCACACAGTGGAGAGTCAGGGGCCCATCTTGCCCCACCTTTGGTGCATGTGTTTGACCCTTTGGAAATGTGCTTGCCCCAGACCTTATTTCCCTAATCTGTGATTTATAGCTGGACCCCCACATGGCCTCCTAAGCCTTTTCTAATTCTGAAGAAAGGGTGACTCCCTTTAGGAAGCCTCTGGCATTAAGCCAGGAGTATAGTAACTTGAGAAGCCTCAGGGCCTCCGGACAACTCTTTCCCATCAGAGGAAAGAAGGCTCACAGGTATAATAAGCTCTAGAAAAACTCCCTGTTGGAGGATCCCCTATGAGAAGAGGGGTGCTCATCAAATACGGGCTGGGGATCCATGGGCATAGGGCAAGCCATCCTCTCCCTTGACCTTGACTTTTTTCCCACCCTCCTGTGACTCAGCTAGGTCAGCCTCCCACATGGTCCTTACAAAGACTGGAGTTAAAGCAACTATGATTCCCTATTCTAGGTCAAGACCAATGTCTTCTGAGGACTTCAGAGAGAGCTCTTTATCTCAAAAGGTAAGAAAGCCATCAGAATTAATAACGGGAGGGGGTGTTCCAGAGCCACCAGACATCACTCATGGGCATCCAAGTCTGTCGGTTATCAGGTTATCAGCCTCTGCATGGGGAGTTGCAAGCTGAGATATTTACAAAGTAACAAGTCTACTGCAGTAGGCTGGTTTTCCCTTTTAAAGCATTGTGTGGGCCAAATGCAATAAAACTGAGGCCACCAATTTGCAGTCTCTACATGGACTGTACTTAATTTTGTCCAGCTAAGTTGTGATAATGGTGGGGTGGGCTGTACAAAGTATTGTGAAGCCAGATGAGTATTTAGTGTCCATTATGTGCTTGGGGCTGGGGAAAATAGAATTAATATAGATTAAACCAAGATAATTTTAAAATGCCCTGGGCTTCAAAGAGCTCACTATGAGATGGGGAGTAATAATAGGAGTTCTCATTGATTGTGTAATACAATTTGTTGGGGCTTCACATGTGTTCGGGTGTCATTTTATCTCACCACAACCCTTCAAGGTGGATACTGGGGAGAGATTTTGCAGATAAGGAAACTGATGGCTCAGAGAAGTGATGTGATATGCCCATGATGAATTAGCTTGGGAGCAGGGAGCCAGGCAGAATTCTAGCCCAGAGAGCTCTGGGACTCTACAGCCGTGTGTTTCCCATCACACCTTGCTGTCACACATATGGATAGACATGCACAGGTGTCAAGCATGCATGGCAGGTAGGAGCAAAGGGTTTGGAACTACAGAGGTGGCAATGATGACTCTCACCTGAAAGTTATTGAAAAGCTCCTTGGAGGAGGTGTCATTTGAGCCAGTTTGAAGCATGGGTAGGAGTTCATCTCTGGGGATGATGGTCTTTGTGGCCGGTGAGAGCATTAACTAGCTCATCTGTTGGGCTCCATGAAGGCAGGTCTCCACTCTGTTCGATGGTGTGTCCACAGTGCCTGGCACTCAACGAATGTGCCTAGACCCTGAGGGAATGAGGGAAAGTTCACAGTTTGAGGAGCACTGCGTTTGGTGCGGCTGGGGTGGGGAGAGTGAGTAGTCCAAACTCCACCTTGTCTTTTGACTTTCTGAACCGAAGTCTTCTTCACTGCCCAAGGCCCAAAGCAGTGCATTTCAGTGGGCAACACCCAATGGTTATCACATAGTCCACACCTGGAGTCTTTTGGGGGAGGTGGCCTTTGATGACCTGAGTCTTCAGGAACCTGCAACACTCTGCTAAGGGTCAAAATGAGTCACGTGTAGGGGCGGCAGAGGGGAAGCTTTGCTGAGGGCTGGGGGGATGCGGAAGGCTGGGTGGAGAATGCGGGAAGGTGAGCAGGAGGTGGCGGAAGGCAAGAGCCCCCGATGGAGGGGACTGCGTGAGCTTGGCTGTCGTGCACAGGTGATCTGACCTGATCCAGGGTGTCTGGGCTGGTCAGCACAGAATCACATTGGCTGGAGAAGATGGAGCTGGATTCCTTGGGGTCTTGAGTTCTGACCACTGAAGATTTGAAACTATATAGTTACTCAGCTGAAGCACCTGTCGAGTCCTGTGATGTGTGAGGTGGGACCTTGGCTGTGTCTGCTAACCTCGCTGAGCCTCAGTCGTGGCATCTGTAAAAGGGGAACAGTAGTTAACTCCCCAGAGTCAGGAGAAGCGGTCTAGATCTTCCTTGGGCTTCCTAGGCCTAAAAGTGGTTAAAGACTTAACTTGTTTGCATCAGTAAGTAACACACCACAACACTACCTACCCCAAAGGTGTGCTCTTTCAATAAGATGTGCTGAAACTGTTCAGCTCAGGAAATCACCCCTCTCAGGGCCTGGTTCCTGTAGTCATCTGTGTTCCAGGTGTCCTCTGCAGGTGGGTCCCAGAAGAGCAAGGAGGTTCTCAGCTCCCCGACGCCATCCGTCTCCCTTAGCCAGACATCCGACTTCCACCACGAGTCTCAGCTGTTCACTGAGCCACACCTGGCCCAGATGGAGAAAACGTTTCAAGATGAGGTCGACTTGACTGGAGGTGAGGCTACATCATGGGTTCAGCCTCTGGCTTCTGCACAGGGAGGGACCCAGGACCTGGTGTAGGTGAAGGGTGCAGACTTGACAAGCGTTTTTATATCCAGTATCTCCTTTAAAACTTTTCATTGTTATACTGTGTGGGTATTGTAAGCCTACTAGAGGCTATTTGGGACCGAGGAAAAAAATACCCCTAATCCAAACACTTGGGTAACCCCTATCAGCATTTCAGTATGTTTTCTTCCAAACAGTTTCATATGTATGCTTCATTTTCTATTGCCGTGTAGCAATATTCCCACAAAATTAGTGGCTTAAACCAGTACATGTTTATTATCTCACCATTTCAGTTGGTCAGGAGTCTGGGCACAGCTTAGCTGGCTTCCCTGCTCAGGGTCTCACTAGGCTGCAGCCAAGGTGTCAACTGGGGTTGCAGTATCATCTGGGGCTTGACTGGGAAGGATCCACTTTTTTTTTTTTGCTGCGTCGGGTCTTAGTTGCAGCAGGCAGGCCCTTCGTTGTGGCACACGGGCTCCAGAGCGCATGGGCTCTGTAGTTTGCAGCACGTGGGCTCTCCAGCTGAGGCACAAGGGCTCAGTAGTTGCAGTGCATGGGCTTAGTTGCCCCTTGGCATGTGGGATCTTAGTTCCCCGACCAGGGATTGAACCCGCGTCCACTTCATTGGAAGGCGGATTCTTAACCACTGGACCACCAGGGAAGTCCCGGAGGGATCCACTTCTAAGTTCACCAGGTTGTTGGCAGAATTCATCTCCTTGAAGCTGCAGGACTGAGGGCTCTTGTTTCTTCCTGGCTATTGAAGGGCCACTGTTTTCAGCTCCTAGAGCCGCCCAGTTCCTGGCCCAAGACTCAAGTCAGGCAGGAAGATAGCAACTCCAGCACGATGTGTGCTACAATCTCATAATCATGCACACACAGTCCCGTATATCCTGTCACCTTTGCCGTATTCTGTTGGTCAGGAGCAAGTCACAGGTTCTGCCACACTCAAAGGGAAGGGATCACAGGAGGGCATGAACGCCAGGAGGTGGCCATCATGGGGCCACCGTCAGCCTCTCTGCCCCAGATGGCTATGTGTGTTTTCACATGTCTGTAATTGTACTTTATGTAATTTCAGACCCTTCTTTTTCTCTTAATGTTAATTCCTTAAGGGTTTTTTCATACTTTATGTGGTTTTCTGAATCATCATTAGCAGTGAATGCAAGTGCTCTACTGGTTGACTAAGCCATTTCCCTAAATGAAACATTTAGCTCTTATTGAGTTTAAATAACATTGTGAAGAACATCCTTTGTGCATCAAACTTTTTTTCTCTTTAGAGCTTGATTTATGCCCTTGGGAAGATACACATAAAGTTAAATTATTATTCCTATTGGAATACTTAAAGTCATCTTTATTTCTGTCCACTAGACTCTGAGCGCCAATGCTGGAGCCATGTCTGCTTGCCCCATCAATTTGAGTTTTACAGCCACACCGTGTTTTGGCAGGAAAGGGTAACAAATGGTCAGTTTAAAAAGAGCAAAGTGAGGTGGGGGAGGGATAATTCGTGTCTGACCTGAAGCTGAGATTGTCCCTAATCAGAGTTCTTCGGGTGTCAGTATTTGGCGGCCAGGAGGTGCCACCACTGTGTCTTAGAGGACCCGACAGCCCCAGCTTTAGCCACAGTTTTTATTCTGTTTGTCTTTTGTTTCGAACAGGTAATACAGGCACACAGTTCAAAATTCAAAAGGTGCCATTATCTCTCCCTCTTTTCGAAGCAGACCACCATGCAGTATTTTTACAATGCTGCATTACAAACGTTTTCCAAAAAAAAAAAATTCAAAAGGCACTTTTCTCATGATACCTTTTCTTGGTATACAGAGAAAATGTCTCCCTGGGCCAGACTGTGCTGCTCCGTCCAGCATGCAGTCCCTGCAGGCGTTACTGCCTTCCGTTTCCTGTGCCCTTCAGAAGCACACAGTGCCTGTAGTTGCTTCCCCCTCCTTTTCATATACACTACTGTCTACACTGCTCTACTCCTTGCTTTCTTTTCCTCCAGCTTTATTAAGGTATAATTGACAAATAAACTTGTAATGTATTTAAAGTGTGCAAAGTGATGATTCGATATCCATACACATTGTGAAGGATCTGCACAGCTGTCTGCTCCTTGCTTTTTTAAAAAATAATTTTTATCTAGTTTCTCTTCTTGAGTATGTCTTGACCTAATATGTCTTGAAATCTTTTCCTATCAGTGTAAAAAGAGCTTCCTCATTTTAAAAAACAAAACAGAAAACTGGCCGTGGTTTTAAATGGAGGAAGGGAAAATTCACTCTTAGCTGATGGAGGGTAAGGGAAAATAGGACCCTTTTTCAGAAGCCTTTAAAAGAGGTGAATTCTGAGCATGGGCTTGAAACCGTTTCTTGGGAGCCCTGGCCATTTGTGCTTGCCTCGGAGGGAGGAGGGGAGATCCATGGTTCTCTTCCCTGTTCTGCAAGTTCCCTTTTTGGGCTGCAGTGGTTTTGCTGGTCTTGAAAGTGTCCACGTACCCCTGACCCGCTGCCCGGTGGGGCCTGCCTGGGGGAGGCTGCAGGCTGCTCAGGGCTCGTAGGAGAACCACGGGCTAGGGGGCCCTGCAGCTTGGCCTGCAGGCAGGGGGAGCTTACCTTCTGCTCAGGTGCTCCTGGGTGGACGTGGGTGGCACACAGTCTGAGTGCCACCCACCCTTTATGCCAACAGACATTTTACCAAGCTCTGCCGGGCCTTATGGTTTATATAGGCCTCTGCTGGATATTATTCAGTTCTCCCAGAAGCCCTGCAGCAGGGGTCCTGACTGTCCACGGGAGGCACCTGGGGGCTCTGCTCAGACAGGCATCAACCACCGGCCCTGACAGAGTGGCCAGTCCTGTGGCACCAAAGCCTGTGCCTTCTCGGGCACCCCCACTGTGTGGAGCACCTCAGATGCTAAAATAGATGAAAGAAGGCGCCTTCAGCAAGAGCAGGGCTGTGAGCCCAGTATGCAGCATCATCCTGTCCTCCATGATCTGTGTGCTGAGAAGGGCAGGCATGCGCTCTGGACAAGCGTGGGGAACAGGTACTTATTTCCCCTGGAGGGCAGAGTGGAGGCTAGGAAACAACATTTTTCTTTTCATTTCTTTCTTTTCTTTTTTTCAATTGAAGTATAGTTAATTTGCAGTGTTGTGTTAGTTTCAGGTATACAGCAAAGTGATTCAGTTACACATGTATATTATTTTTCAGATTCTTTCCCATGTAAGTTATTATAAAACAACATTTTTCTTAAGTATTTTTAATTTAGCATTTATTTTTTAAAATGCTTATAAGTATATAAAAAACAGAGATAAATAATCCATTATCCTACCTCTTGGCATTACAAAGAAAGGAAGAGAAAGGGGCGGGGAGCTGGGGGCACTTGGCACTGGAAGAGTACATGGGTAGAAAGTTCAGACAACACAGAGAGGTGTGGGTGCAGCGGGAGCCTCTCCCCCTGCCTCCACCCCTGACTCCTGCCCCACTGTGTTCAGAGGAGGTCATCCTTGACCTGCCTGGAGAGGTGAAGTGGGAGTTTCCCAGGAGAGGGGAACAGGGAGGGTCAAGGCAGGGGCCTGGCATAGGAGAAGTGTTGCTGGGCTAGAGGGTGAGCGGGGCATCCTGGAGCAAGGCTGGGGGGCCAGGTGGCCCTGGGGGGCTGGTGGGTGCCCTTGGGTCACAGGGCCCTGAACTCCGGCAGTGGGGCTGATGAGGAGGTGGCACATCTAGACCTGTTTGAGAAAGGTAAGTGTCATGGTGGCCAGGAGGTCGGGCTGGATGTGGAGCCTGGGGGGTTTGTTGAAAGAGCTCATCACGTGATGGCCACACATGGGGTCCTGGAGATTATAACAGAGAGGAGAAAGTCTTCTGGTTTCAAATCCCCGCTGCACCACTGTGTGTCCTTGGGCAAATCCCGCACCTCTTGTGCCTCTTGTGTGCTCATCTGTAAGACGGGGAGACTGACAGCGCACCATTCTAGGACCACAGGACTCACCCCTCAGGTGTTCTTCTTGGGTGACTGGGTGGAGGTGATGCCGTTAGCAGAGATGGTAAACACAGGAAGTGGGAGCAAGTTTCGGGACAAAGATAAGAAATTGGATTTTAAACATGCTGAGTTGAAAGGGCCGGGGGGACACTTGGAAATATTCAGGGACATGGAGAGAAATTCTCCCCTGAGATGTAGAGATGGGTGAATAGATGAGGTCATTGTGTCCAGCAGAAAAGAAAGGGACAGTGATGGGAAGAGCTGAGGCACGTGACGAGCGACAGGACAGAGCAGGTGACGGAGCCTGGGGTGACGCAGCAGCCCGGGGAGGCGAGAGTGGCTGGTGCTTGGCTGCCAGAAGGGAGGAGGCCCCGAGGGTGGGGTTCGAGGTCACTGGGGCTAAGAGGAGTGAGCTGGCAGGAGTCAGGGAGCCACGCAGAAAGTCCCTCCTGCCTGATCCTAGGGAATGTAGGGGCCCCCTCCGCAGGGACATGATATTTTCACATTTGTGCTTCGAGAGCTGTTAGTGAACCATTTGGTGTGAGGGGTGAGCACTTCCTTTTAGCCGTGATTAGCAGGGGACCTGACTGGCTCCCACAGTGTACATTTCTTTTCCAGGACACCTTTGTGTCTATTCTCGTTATACTCAAATTTTTTTCAGTAAACTGTTTTTAAGAAGGATATTAAAATAATACAGCAGTGGACAATATATACAAGTTCTTAAACACCAGTGAAAGGGACTCTCCCTGTAGTGTTGTCAAGAGGGGTTTGTTCATTAAACCTGCACAAAGGCCCTTTGACTGCCCGCTCTTTCCCGAGGGGACAGCTCTGTGCCCGGGGACTGTCCCCTGACATCCATCTGATACACGGAGGGGCTGTTACATGTCACTCAAATGTGTAAGGCTCTTGGCTGTCGCCTCAGATCAGCAGGATGGCTCCTTCTTTAAGCAGGGCAGCTTCCGTTCAGGCTTTCATTTGTTCCTCAGTTTAGCAGTAAATGTTGCTGTAGGGCTGTGCTGGGCGTTGTATGAGGAGCGTGGAATAGGGTGAGAGCGTGACCCCAGATTGCTGGGGATGGCCTGGGTGCCACCACTCACCAGCCGTGTGACCTTGGGCACATGATCCCACCTCTCTGTGCCACAGTTTCCTCACAGCACCCCCCCCCGCCCCCACAGTCATCGTCATCACGTCCCAGTGCCAACAGAAACACTCAGGGAACAAACATTTGCTGCGTGCTGAGGACCCAGTCAGAGAGGGGACAGGCTCAGCCCTGCACTGCCCGAGCTCATGTCCAGGCTGGTAAGGAGGAAGGTTGGGGGGGAAGTAGGAGCCAAGCATGGGGCTGGGCCACCCGCTTCGAGGGTCTCTGGGAAAGGCTTCCCTGTGGAGGAACCAGACGGTGCAAAGGCCTTGAGGTGGCAGGGTGAGAAATGGTGTGGGGACATGGTGGCTGGAGCAGAGAATGAAGGGGATGGTAGTGAGAGGTGAGGTCCGAGAGGAGCAGCCTTCAGGCCATGGCGAAAGTTCCAGATATTTGGAGGGGGTTCTAGAAGTTCTTTTTAAAGACTGTGATTCTTTTTAAAAAAAATCTAGACAAGAGTAATTGATCCATTTGCAGACAGATACCCCTGTAGCCACAAAACCCAGCAGGGGAAGAAATTTTATCCCAGCCCCTCTGCCTCTCCCCTGCCCATCTTTCCCTCCAGCCCAAGTTTGTATTTTCATTGCCTCTAAAAGGTGTGTTTCACCTCTTCCTCTATAGCTTTGAATTTATTTATGTCCCTTTGTTGCCATTGTTTACTTATGTTTTTCTTCTTTCTGTATTTATTTATTTATTTTGGAGTTTTCATCAGTTTTCTTTGTCTCAATGCCTGGTCTGTCTGATTTGCTCAGAAATGGGATCTGATCTTTTTTAGTACCCACCCCCGTCACTGCCGTGGGACCAACATGGTGCTTTCACGAGGCAGGTGTGCAGCCAGTATTTTTGGGTGATCGCATGTTGAACAGATGAGATGCAAGATGACCCGGCAATGTGATCCTCTGTGTGTTCCCCCTCAGCACCCAGACACCCAAGAACGCTGTGGCTGGTGATGGGGCCGAGGGACTTTTGGTGAAGTGGACGATGTTCTTCCTTCTCTCTTTTGAAGCCCTGGACATGGAGACTTTCGTTAAGGCTCTGAAGAAGATTCTGAGCAATGCGTCCAACGAGATGATAGAGGCGCTGTTTTTGAAGGTGGACATGAACTGTAACGGCCTCACCTCCGCTGCTTCAGGTGGCTGGAGGGTGCAGTCCTTGGCTTGTCAGTGGGGCACGTGGAGGGCTGAAGAGGGGGGTAGACTCTGGGGGGCTTGCTGCATAGAGGGAACACTTGGAGTCTTTGAGGGGGCCCTCCCGAGACCCCTGTGAGCTGGGCTCACTGCAGCTTGTTCCCCGGCCAGGGTACAGGAGGGTATGTGACAAACGCTAGTGACCCCTGCCTGAGACTGGCTGAGCACACAGCAGTGAGCGACAAGGACCCCCACCTACCACGTGGCTCTCCTGCACACCAGCCTCCCATTTGGCTCAGGGGATTCCAGCCGGTGCCACAACCATCTCTTAGCCCTTTATGGTCACTCAGTGGCTGTTAAATCAAAAAATGTCAGGGTTGGGCTTCCCTGGTGGTGCAGTGGCTGAGTCCGCCTGCCGATGCAGGGGACACGGGTTTGTGCCCCGGTGCGGGAGGATCCCACATGCCGCGGAGCGGCTAGGCCTGTGGGCCATGGCCGCTGAGCCTGCGTGTCCGGAGCCTGTGCTCCGCAATGGGAGAGGCCACAACAGTGAGAGGCCCGCGTACCGCAAAAAAAAAAAAGGGTTTTAGAGCATATTAATAATAATGCTTTTTACCCCTGATTTTAAATGTTCTACAGTGAGCATGTACAGCATTTAAGAATGCAAAAGAACACAGTAAAGTACAAAAAACCAGTCTGATGTATTGATGTAGCAGTGCTGACAACGATAACTAGCATTTACACCAGACACTGTGCTAAGCAGTTTATATATTATTATACTTAAACCTCACAGGAATCCTATGGGGTAGGTGCTGGTAATGTACCTCCATTTGACAGATTGGGAAATGAGGCAAGAGAGGAATAAATTGGGCCAGGGTTACAGAGCTAGTTAGCAGCCGGGCCAATCTTCAGACCCACGGATTTTGCCTCAAGAGCCCATGTGTTAACAGCTCTGTCATACCTCCCCCTCAGCATAGATGTACATTCTGTTTCTTTTTTTTTTTTTTTTTTTTGTGGGAAG
>NW_020173068.1:5112040-5139425 GCF_003031525.2 Neophocaena asiaeorientalis asiaeorientalis
GACCAGGGCACGAACCCGTGCCCCCTGCATCGGCAGGCGGACCCTCAACCACTGCGCCACCAGGGAAGCCCTACCTTCTGTCTCTTTATGTGTATTTTTTGCTTTCATTTCTCTTAATACTCTATAATAAATATGTTTCCAGCACTCTGTCATCTACACAGTGATCTTTCTTCATAACTCCCTGTTTTTTTTTTAAATTAATTAATTAATTTATTTTTGGCTGCTTTGGGTCTTCGTTGCTGCGCACGGGCTTTCTCTAGTTGTGGTGAGCCGGGGCTACTCTTCCTTGCAGTGCATGGGCCTCTCATTGCGGTGGCTTCTCTTGTTGCGGAGCACAGGCTCTAGGCGCGCCGGCTTCAGTAGTTGTGGCATGTGGGCTCAGTAGTTGTGGCTCATGGGCTCTAGAGCGCAGGCTCAGTAGTTGCAGCTCATGGGCTCTAGAGCTCAGGCTCAGTAATTGCGGCTCGCAGGCTCTAGAGCACAGGCTCAGTGGTTGTGGCGCACAGGCTTAGTTGCTCCGTGACATGTGGGATCTTCCCGGCCAGGGCTCGAACCCGTGTCCCCTGCATTGGCAGGCGGATTCTTAACTACTGTACTACCAGGGAAGTCCCCTGTCTCTTGTCATAGCTTCATATGGTGGCCCATTTCGGCCTTGGCCATATTTTCGTGAGGCTGGTCAGTAGAGTCTAGATTTGCCCTTGTGGCCTGGCTTATGGGTCCTCCCCAGCTATATATGAGCTGGGGCAACTCATCTATACTTATATGGGCCTTAGTCTTATTATCCATAAAGTGGGGTGAATAAAGAGACTCAGATGCAATGGCAAATGTGGAGCGATGTGAGGATTATCTAGGATTACAGAAACGCATTGAGGGAGGCGCTGCTGTGCTGTCTTCACAAACGCACGCACAGAGGCCCTTTGCCGATCCAGATCCAAGAACAGCTCTGGTGCTTGGCTTCTTCCCTCGGCCAGAGCCTCTGGGGGCTCCCGGAGTCCCTTGGAAGGGGCTGGGAGAGACGGGCGAGTCACTGGAAGCCGGTGCTCAGCCAGTTTGGCCGACGCCCTCCCTGCTGGCATTTCTTCCTGAGGCAGCAGGAGTACCTGGACTACGTGATGCGTGAGGTCAAGGGGAAGGAGAAGATTATGAGGAGCCAGTGCCGCCTGCGCTTCCACCTTCCCATGAGGATCATACCCCTGTAAGGAGCCTCCCCCTGGGCTCCCTGGACTGAAGGGTGTGTCTGGACCAGGCTGGGGCCAGCCCCGCATCGCCCCTTCCTAAGTCCCCGCGCCTGTCTGTGGGGCCACTGTGGGCCTGCAGCTCGGTATTCTTTAGCTCGTTTCAGCCTCACAACCCCGTAGGTGGGCTTGAGCAGCCCCTCATTGTGTCCCCATTTTTCAGACAAGGAAACTGAGGCTCAGAGAGGCCAAGTGACAGTGGTGGGGTTGCTCTGTTGGACCCTCCCTATCCGCAGCATAGACGCTGCTCCCACTTCCTGCTCTGGCTGGGGCTGAGCAGGTGTGTGGTTTCATCCACAGGGTACAGATGGCTCACATAGCGGGGACAGGGCTTTCCTTTGAGGTGACAGGAGTGAGAGCCATCACAGGAGACTGCTCCTCAAGCCCGCACCAGGCCTTGGGAGCAGCCCCTGCATCACTCCTGGTGCAAGTGGCTCCTGTCCCTGCCTTGATCTGTGCCTGACCCGCGGGCTCTCTCCTCCATGTGGCTCCTTCTCTCTCTGTGCCCTGGCCCTGTTTGCCCCCACCCCTCCAAACTCCCTAAGAACGAGGAACATTCTAGTGGATCCAGCCTGTGGGCCCAGGCTTCCTGAGCTGGGCTGCTGCAGGCCTCTTGCTCTCCTCCCGGAGTCTGCCTTGGTTGGGGCACCAGATGCCCCGTGCAGGCGGCCGGGGCCTGGGAGCCAGGTCCTGTGGTAACAGGCGTGGTGGCCTCCATTTGTGGCCTGGTTATAACCTGAGGGGCTGTGGGTGAGTTTGTCTCTGGGGACCACACCCAGAGCAGGCCACGGAGAAGGCCACAAACTAGAAGGGTGTCTCTGCCCTCAACCAACCTGAAGTTTAATAGAGAAGATGGTGCGATGAAAACCACGGAAGGGTAACTTTGAAAACAATTTGGTCAAGATTTAATTGAGGAATAGCCAATAAATATGAGTGATGACACACTTTGCAACCGTAAATTTCTACATGGAAACTTTGCTGGGTGTCGTCATACCTTTGCTGGTCTATTTCCTGGGACGTTTGATTCCCCAGGGTGATCCCAAGGGCCTGAAACAAGAAGCTTGTCCCTGTTTTCTCCTGTTTATTTGCTCAACCTCCTAACGTGGAGGGCATGTCCAGCTTGGTGAAAATAGCCAAATAATATTTCATCACCATCAGGAAGGGGTAACTTTGCAAACTGGCTCACCTGGACTGAGCCTGGGCCAAGCTCACCCAACGCACCATCTCCTTGATCCCGTGGAGGTGCTGTCACTGTGGAGATGAGGAAGCCGAGACCTCAGGAGGGGACAGCTTCCTGGGGTACTCTTCACTTCAGAGCTCTCGCCTCTTGGGTCTGTTCCCTACAGTCCCTTGGCCCTGACAGAGGAGGCAGAATTCGAAGGGACGGCTAGAGAGGTGACTGAGAAAATTGGTCAGGTTCTGAGCAGAGCCGTGGGCTGAGGGCAAGAGAGAGGGGAGAGCCGTGTCCAGATAATGAGTCCCCATCTCTCGTGCAGAGTCTGTAACACAGTAGAATTTCCCAGTGACGTGGGTTATCCTTAAGTCACGGCTCAGCTCACGTCCATGGCAACGTGTGGAAAGGGCTGTGGCTGGAGTCGGAGTCGAGGTGCCTGGGTTCTAGTCCCAGCTCTGCTGGGAACCAGGACATAACTCCAGGCAGTTAGCCCCTGGCTCCCTGTAAGGTGAGGCAACATCACCTGCCCTGCTGGGGCCCAGAGGTGTGGGCACATCAAGTGGGAGAGAGTGTGCTGTGCTGTGAATGGCCCTTTAATAGCCAGTTGGCTTAGCCAACTTGGGGACAGGAAAGAAACCACTGGAAGGTGGCGTTGAAGTTCGCTGGGAAGGCTGTTCAGTGGCTTCCTGCGAGGCCAGGCATGCCCCAGGAGCTATTAGCTATGCTCAGGGCATGATTTTGGAGATGAAGAGTTGGGTTCACAAGGCCCTGATTTCTCACTGTCCTTTTATCTACTTCTATCTCGTTCTTGGGCCCTATTCCCCCCTCCATCTCTAAGCACTAGAGTAGTTGCTGGAAACACTGTTATTTTGCAGTTTTCCTCACAAGCCCCACTCCACTCGCCTCTTGTGGGCTGTTTTTCCTGTGAAAAGACATCTGGCCCATCCCATCATGAGGAAGCTGACTGGCTATTTCATGGGATAAACTTACTGCTCTGGGAGGCCCGTGTCACCCCAGCATCCCATGTGGGTCTCCTTTCCTTCTGGCCACGGTTGTCAGCGGTGACAGTCCCCTTTGGAGGAGGGGCAGAGCCCACGTCTCACAGAAACTCACCCGAGTTTCTCGTGGTGCCTGTGAGGGAAGCTGTGTCCTTCCTCCTCTGTGCTCTTTGCTCTGGTCTGGTTTGGGCTCCTCTCTCTTATCACCTTCCGCAGGAATCATGGGTGTGAGATTGTGAAAGTGGAGTTCTTAGTCCAGCGGCTCAAGAAGATTGGGCATTTCCTGACTGTCACCAAGGACGGGATCCTGCAGTTCTGGTCGGAGTCCTTCTCGCTGACGAGCTCCTTTAGGGTGAGTGGGGCCCACGTGGGTGGTTGGAAAGTCTCTGCCTTCATGCCCTGGACCCGAGTGGGCTCCCTCTCTGGACCCGTGGGCTAGACAGCCACACTTGCTCCTGGGAGCAGGTCCTGGCTTCCCCATGGGACCATGAGCCTCGCATTTCTTTCCTGAAAGCAGGATTCCACCTGGATGTCCATTGCACTTAGATGTCCAGCAGATAACCTAAACCCACTTTGTTCAAATTGAATGTCACTGTAGCCCTCCCTGCCCACCAGGCTTCCTTCTCCTGTGCCTCCAGGTCAGTGAATGGCATCGTCATCCACCAGGGTTCTCGTGTTGGAGATCCACCTCCTTTCCTTTCTCTGTCACACCCATTCCACCACCAAGTCCTGCTGGTTCAAATCCTCTGCTTGGACCAGGGAGGAAGTCGCAGTGACTGTGAACATGGGCTCCGGAGCCCAACGGCCAGACGTAGAGCTCTGACTGTACCAGCCCCCAGCTCTGTGACCTTGGAAGTTACTGTATTGCTCTCTGTGCATCGGTTTCCTCATCTGTCAAGTGGGGTTAATAATAGTATCCCCTGCAGGCAGGGTTGTTGGGAGGATTTAATGACATAATCCATGCCTGGTGCTGGGAGCAGGGCAAGGCACGCAGCAAGCACCCGATAAACATAAGCTGACATCGTCATTGTCATGGTCGTTTGTGCCGTCAGCTCCTGGCCAAGCGCGGTAAATGATAAAATGCTTGGGAAAACCCCTGTGTATTTGCCTTTGCCAGGCCAGGCCAGAGTCCTCCAGCAGATGAGGAGGGCCCAGCTCTGCAGAGAAGGCTGAGTGGGCATGCTCTGTGCCTGCAGAGTGTTTCCTAATTGCATCAAGGGTCATCCTTTGGGGCAGGAGGATTCTGTATCATCCCCCTGACCCCAGTTGCCAAGGGAGAAAACCAGGGTGTGTGGAGTTCTAGTGACTCTCTTGGGTGCACTTGGTAGCCTAGGATCAAAGGGGATTCTCACCTGTACTCCTGAGGCTGGCGTTTCTGGCACATTCCACCCTCTTTTTCTCTGTGTGCTTATCAGGGGGGCACATTATAGCCTGAGCTCCTGCTTGTGGCTACTACATGGTCACCTCAGTGCTCCTGAGGGCCAAAGCCTGGGAGGGCCAAAGAGGACAGAGGGAGGCTCCCCAAGAAGGCCCACAGACCTGGGCATCCTTCCCTGAGGGGCTGCTTTGGCAAGTAGATGTTGGCAAGAGTGAGCCGCCAAGCACCATCCTCGAACACTCACTGCACGGCCAATGGTTGTGCAGCTGGAAGGCCCTGGAGTCTGGGCTTCACTTACCAGCTGTGCAACCTGGGGCAAGTCTCTGAGTCTCCCCAGGGCTCTCAGTTTCTGGTGTGAACGCGGGTCTTGGGAGTGATGAGCATTACCATCACCTCCACTGTGTGTGGGTTAGACCCCAGCCCTGGGCCAGAGAGGGGCCTTGGGGGCCCTGGTGCATTGTTTTCCCTGCCCCAGCCATTAGCTCAGGCTCTGCTCTTGGTGCTCTGAGTGCTGATGGGACAGTTTGGACGGAGCCTGCGTGGCGCTACTCAGGGAGTAAAGTACAAGTTCCGCCGCTGGCCACACCTCACTCATGGCCCATCCTCTCCAACCCAGACCTGTCGGGCTGGCCTCCTCTTCCCTGGGCGTGGCAGCTCATTTCTGCTGACTTGCCTTGGCTTGTGGTGTCCCCTGCCTGGAGTGCCGGCTCCAATTCTGTCTGTGTAAGGGTTGTGTGAGGCTGGCACCGGGATGGGCGGCACCCATGCCCGCCCAGCTCCTCCCAACGCCGGCAGCACATGGATGCTTTAGTTGTCACGGTTCCATTCGTTCCTCACAAGCTGGCAGGACGGTTTCTCGTTAATAAGCCACTTTGACCAGGCAACAGTGGCAGGTGGTAAACAAGATTTGGACAAAACAAACAAAACGAATACCAGTGTTATACGTCAATTACATCTCAATAAAAATCAGAGAAAAAAGATTCAGGCAGAGAGGGGCAGGTCGTGGAAAAGTCGGTGTTCCTCTCTCAGACCCTAATTCCTCTCTCTGGAGGCAACTGCTGTGACCACTTCGGGGGTGCTTTTCCATGGACAGCCTGTACATACACCGACCCCCTTCTCTTTAAATACACAAATGGTAGCACATTATAATGCTGCTCTTCACCTTGCTTTTTCACTAATAACAGGTCTTGGCAACTACTCTGCATTGTATGTACACAGCTCCCTCGTTCTTAATGTCCGGGCAGTGATCGGTGGTGTGGGTTTGTAAGGCGTCATTTCCAGGCAGACTCTGGCCTGTTGCTGTTGTAGCTGGGCAGCAGCGCCCGTTCCTGCTTACACTTCTCTGTGAGTACCTGCAAACACATCTGTAGATGCCTCTTGGAATGGATCCTGGGATCACAAACTATGCACATTTAAAACTTGATGAGCTTGTCAAACTCCCTAAAGGGTTGTGAGGATGAGTGTTCTTTAAGCTCATTTTATAGATACGGAAACTGAGACTCAGAGAGGTCAGGGAGTTTATCCAAGACCCCACCGTTGGTAGTTGGTGGTAAGGCTGGGCTCCACACCAGGTCTGTGCCTGGCTCCAGGGCCTTGGGTGGCAGGAGAGGGTTTGCGGGGAGGCTGTGCTCCTGGCGTGCTCTCCCGGGGAGCCTCCCCAGCCCAGGTCTCTTCTGCTCTCCCTCTGGCAGCTTTACCAGATCCATCCGCTCCACAACCAGCAGATGTGGGTCATCGACATGGTGTGTCTGCACAACATGAACCTGGTTGCGATAGCGCTGACCGACCAGAAGATAGGTGAGTCCCCGAGGTTCCCCAGGCCGGTGCCTGGCCACTGGAAGCCATGCATTTGCACTTGGAGAGCCCTGTCACCCAGCCAACTGTGAGCATGAATTAGAGTCCCCTGGGAGTATTGCTGGGTGGTGAGTAGTGAGGCTTCTCACTGCCACCAGAGACTCCTGAGGCCTGGGACATGGGTTTGGGTTCATGTGTGCCTCCCCTTCTGTCTCTTCCCCAGATTTCTGATATCAGTAACCGTAAATGTGTCCGGGCCTTCACCTTCATCAATCTGGACAGTTGCGTCCTGACCTTGAACTACTGGTGAGTCTCCTGGGAGACTGGGGCAGGGGCTTGGCAGCAATGGGGCTGGGACCCCCAGAAAGCCTCTCTGGAAGCAGCACTGGAAAGATCCCCACCCTCTGTGCCTGTGTCCTCTTCCCTTCAAGCTGCTTCTCTCTTGGGTCCCCTTTCATGGTCACTCAGACCTCAGAGTTGTTGTCGGCCCCTCTTCCTTTCACCAAGTCAGCCATCAAACTCAGCCTGTCCCGCTGTGTCTCTGGGAACATCATGGTCCGTCAGTAGGGTGACTTGACAAAGAGCAGCTGAAGGACCAGGGATTCATTTATTCTGGTTAAAAAAAAAGTGCTGATTTCTCTTGGACCTGGTTCACCAACGGTCTGGATCTGGGCAGCTGGGCCCACGTTTGTCAGCTGTTGAGGTCAAGGCTGGAAAGTTGTGTGGGATCTGCCCTCGCTCCCAAAGTGGAGAAGGGCCTTGGAGGCCGGGGAGGGGCGGAGGGTTGCACTGGACACACCCAGCCGGCTCCGGGGCCTCTTCTGTCTCCTTCTTTTCCCAGGTCTGACTATCACAGGGCTGTGTTCTGCTATGGGGACACCAAAGGCAATGTCATCGTCTTCACCTCCAACGATGTGACCCATGGGCTGTTCAACCCCTGAATCCTCCCCAGGGCCTCCAGATGGGGTAGCGGAGATGTGGGGAGTGGGGGAGATGGTCCTGCCCTGGGAGCTCCTTCCCCTCCCTGCTTCCCGGTTCGAGTCCCTGGGAAGGCGTTGCACCCACATGCTCAGCTCAGAGCCGCCTGTGGGAGATGGGGTGATGGCGTGACAGTGGGACACGGGACGGGGCTGGGGAGAGGGGCAATCTCTCTGGAGGTGGGGAGTTGGGCACGCGAGGGCCGGGGTGGAGGTGGGGGCGCTTCAGGACCCTCCTCATACCAGGAAGAAAGAACCTGTGGCAGCTATGTGACCCGCTCTGGGCCCTGGGGAGGTGGCGCTAGCTTCCTCCATGGCGTGAGGAGGGTTCTGCTCTCCTTGGCTGGGAGCTGCCTGTGGGTGGGTGTTGGGGTGGGGCGGAGAGGCTGCCCAGGAGGCTGTGCTTCCTCGCAGCGCCTGGAGGAAGGCCCGACTCCGCACGAGCAGCGTGAATCAGCACAGGGACACTTGCGGAGCCCTTGGGTGCTGAGCGCTTTGGGCAGTCACCTCCTGCAGTTCCCGCCTGCTGCCAGGAGGGGCTGCTGTCGTCACAGCCTGTTAAGGGAGGAGGAGCAGGGGGTTTAGGGGGAGAAGCGCTTACACTGGCCCCACAGTGGCTAAGCATGGCTGAGATCTGAAGCAGGCAGTCTGCGCCAGAGCCTGCACTTGAACCACTTGCTAGGCTGTATCCCAAACCGACTGAATGCTGGAGGATGCTGTCTGGGGCTGCTCTGCCTAGGGGCACGAGATCCCGAGGCCTTGGGGCCTGGGGCTGTCGGGGACATATCTGAACTGGACCCTGCCCGGGATCGGGCCTTCGACCCGCAGTGTCAGACCTCCAGGCCGCTCCGCATCCCCCGGGGGGCGGGGTCCCAGCCCCCAGGGACACTGACTCCTCTCCATCCAGGACTCCAGAATGGCCACTTGGGCTTCTAGCCAGAGTTTCTGAGCAGGGGCTCCAGGGGCTCCCAGGCCTCAGTGACACCTCCTGCCCAGCTTGTTGGGGCAGCATCCGCCACTGGCCGGACTGAAGGTGGATCCTGCCCTGGACGCAGCAGGGGGCTGGCACCCTGCTGCGTCCTGTCTCGTCTGCCTCTGCCCCTGGTGCCCGACCTGCCCTGACCCAACCCACCGTGGTTGCTCTGTGCCACCCTGGGAATTGGCACAGGAGGTGGTGGTCTTTGAGCCGAGTGGTGGACAGGAAATTGGAGGGGAGGCAGACGAGGCTAGAGTGTTGGATGGGAGTCCTTCCATGCCCCATGCTGACTGAAGGCTGGGGACAAACAGGAAGGGGGGCCCAGCAGCATGCTGACTTGGGAGGGGCTGGACAGACCAGCTCTGTATGACCTAGATCCAGTTGCTTAACCTCTCTGTGCCTCAGTTCCCTTATTCAGATGGGGTAAGCACAGTCAGTTCATGGATTTGTTAGAAGGTGGAAGGAGAGCAAAGTGGGAGGGCAAGGCTGTGCTTACCGCTCTTGCTCCAGCCAGACACGCTCGCTTTACGATGCATGCGTGCAACTTCTCCTTCTTGGAACTTGTATTTGCCGGACAAGGGGGGGCATGTATTCAGTAGTTTGAAGCATGATGGCAAACTCCCAAATGATTATTTTCAGAACGAATAAGAGCTCAGGATCTCAGTTCATTCTCCACTCCAGCAGAGTCGGAGCTCCCTAATGGAGACTCAACCAGTTGGGGAGAGTGAGGAGCCCCGAAATCTGGTTCCAGCTCTGCTAGGAGCTGGCAGGGGGACTCTGGGCAGCAGTGTTTATTGGCCCCAGTCTGTCTTCTGGGTGCCGAGTTCACCCCACTGAACTTACCAGGACACAGGGAGGCTTGAGTGAACGTTTGGATGGGAAAGCCTTTTGGGGTGCATGGGAGTTGCAAACCAACTCAAGGGGTCTTCTGAGGTCTTGCTTATTCTACAAACAAGGAGAGCTGGTGACATGGGCCTTGATTTTCTCCCCTATCAGATCACTGGACCAATGTTTCCACACAGAAGCTCTTAAATGAGAAGTCCCCTATGTATAGAAGTTGCCAGCTGAGGGTAAGTGGGATCTTTCCTTGGCTGTAACCATGGTAATTAGCTGTGCACAGGTAAAAAAACAAAAATGCAGCAGGTGGATCTGCCCTTCCGTCTCTGGCCTTGGGGCTTGGTCTCTGGGGATGGGGTGGAGGCAGCGGCTGGATCCCGTCCGCTCCTTGTGCAGAAGCCAGACCACCCCAGGTGTGACTGGTCTCTCTCACCGCCTTCATTGCTCAGACACCAGTCTTCCTGGGTGGCTGCCGCGGCTTCTCGCCGTTTCCCCACGTCCTTTCTCTGTGCAGTGCTTTCTCCATTCAGCAGCCTCAGGAATCCTGAGCTAGAAATGCAGTCATGTCACTCCTCTGCTCAGAATCCCCCAGGAGCTCTCTTGTCTTGCACAAAATCTCAAGTGCTCCCCACGACCATCAGGACACGAGCGGACCTGGCCCCTGGCTTGTTCCCAGTCTTGCTTTCTACCTTTCTCCTCCTTTCTCTGACACAGAGACGCCAGCAACCTGGCTGTTCTCTGAACACGAAGCCCTTTCCCACCTCAGGGCCTTGACACACGCCGTTCCTTCAGGCTGCTGTGCTCTCCCCCCACATACTGTACTCCCCCCTCTGCTTCCCTTGGGTCCCCAACCAGCCAGCCTGGAACAGCCCTGCTCCATCAGCCTCTGCCTTCACCCCTTCACCTGCAGTGCTTATAGGATTCTGACACCCATTACAGCGGGTGTTTTTTTCCCACATCTCCACGTGATTCTCTGACACGAGCTGGGTGTCCTACAATTCAACTCAATTCTGACACTGTCTACCCCAAGATAGCATCAGATCCCGCAGTTTAAGGGTCCCACAAGACTGCCCTCCCCTTCAGATGCCAATCCCAAGTTCAGGTTGTTACCTGTGCTTCTGACCCACTGGCATTAATCAGAGGTTTCCACGACCCCCTCCTTGGGTTCGATTAATTTGCTGGGACAGTTCAGAACTCAGAGAAACATTTTACTTTACTGGATCACTGGTTTATTAGAAAAGAATATAACTTAGGAACAGCCAGATGGAAGAGATGAGGATGGCAAGGTATGTGGAAGAGGCACGGAGCTTCCATGCCCTGTCCGGGTCTCCACTCTCCCTGCACCTCCACATGTTGTCCAGCCCAGAAGCTCTCAGAACCCCACCCTTTTGGGTTGTTATGGAGGCTTCATTACACAGGCATGATTGATTATGTCATTGGCCATTGGTGATCAAATCATCCTCCAGCCTTCACCACGACAGACACTTGGTGAAACAGATCATGCAAAACCCAGCTCACCTCGCCTCCATTCTTGTCTTGGAGAGGAAAATCTCCAGATTGGGAGGCCAAGCACTGGGCCAGAACACGGAGCCTGTCCAGCCAGGCCATGCCCTTGACCTGTGGGTCCCAGCCTTTTTTTTTTTTCGCTACACCACACGGCTTGCGGGATCTTAGTTCCCTGACCAGGGATCGAACCCGGGCCCTGGCAGTGGGAGCGCGGAGTCTTAACCACTGGACCGCCAGGGAAGTCCCAGTCTCGGGGAAGTCCCAATCTCGCCCAACTTGTACCAGATAACATCCTCGCTTACTGCAAACCACTTCCCGACAAACACGGACAGCGGTGGGGCCGGGAAGCGCAGGCTCACCCATGGTGGGCGCCCCGTGGATGATAGCGACTGTGGACTAGGCGGACTTGGATCCATCCTCCCTCCCACCTTGGCATGGGGCCACAGACAGTGGTATTAGGATGGGCCAGACCTTGCCTGTCCTCTAACTTATAAGCGAGAGTTCACCTGACAGCAGATTTCAGTGCTTTTAACCTGTTCCACTGATAAATGGTGGCCACACACCCCTGATCAGATGACCTGGGCTAGGACTGTGGGGCTGGAGCACTTTGTCAGAGCTGTGATAACTAGAGGGGCATAGACTTGGGGATCTCTTGGCCCCTCCAGCCCATCTGGTAGCTGGGCCTGGATGACCGTCCTTGGGTTGGGTCTCCCACCACCACTGCTCTCTTCCCAGGCTCTCCACCCCAACTGGTGTCAACAGGTCAAGTTTATCCCCCAGCTGAACCTGGTGGCTTCCTGTTCAGCCATCGACAAGTCCTCTCTGGTGCTGACCATATTGCCGCCCAAAGTCCCAGAGAGCCTCAAGTAAGGAGCACCTGTCTCCAGGCAGAGGTGGTGGGGCTGGGAGGGGGTGGGTGGTGACAGTGACTCCGGGACTCTGGCTTCACTTCAGCCACAGGTGGCCATCCCTCCTGAGAGGGGACCTGCCTCCGGGACGGTGGCATCTCCTGTGGGCAGTAATACAGTGTCCTGTGGATCATACTGGGTCCAAGGAAGCACTGTGTGTCCTATGGGCCAACAGTGAGGTGTGGTGGTTGGAATATGGACTCTGGAGTCTGTTTTTTTTTAAATTGAGGTTGTCAGTTTTGAAAATTGACATATAACATTATATTAAGTTTATATTAAGACGTATAACATAACGATTTGATGTTTGTATATATTGTGAAATGATCACAAGTCTAGTTAACATCTATCACCACACACAGTTGTGCATTTTTTTCCCCTGTGATAAGAACTTTTATGGAATCTGGCTTTAATCATTCTGGCATTGCCACCAGCAGCAAAAATATGAGGCCTCTGTTATCCACCAATTTATACACAAAACTCAGCACAGAAGCTAGCACATAGTGTAAGGATACAGTCAGAAAAATGTTTTCTGAATGAAGGAATGAATGTGAGTTGCTTCACCTCTGTGAGCCTCAGTCTTCTTGTCTGTAAAAGGGGGTGATAATAGCCCTTCACTTACCTCAGGGCTTACATGAGTGAGTGTTGTACATAGCATGTGTTTCACTAGTTGGCCACATTAATTCTTTGGAGATGGTTCTAATCTATTTCCTTCATTCTAGATTCCTCTACCCCAGGAGGCATCTTTTCATCTTCTGTCTTTTTTATTTTTTAAAATCAGCTGTTGGGAATTCCCTGGTGGTCCAGTGGTTAGGACTCTGCACTTTCACTGCTGGGCTCGAGGGTTCAATCCCTGGTCAGGGAACTAAGACCACGCATGATGAGCGGTGAGCCAAAAAAAAAAAAAAAACTCAACTGTTAGTCACACAGGTATACGTACATACGTAAAAAATTCAAGCACTATAAATAAAGCCGGAATCCTGTGGGCTTTTCTCCCCATTCCCTTATCCAATCCCCAAGTCCTGGAACTAACTGCAGGTTGGAGGAGGGGAGTGTATGCCTGTGGCGGTGGGGAATCTTCTGTCTTGGTTTTTGTGCTTTGAGTGGGGCGGTATGGTGGGATTTTGCTTGGAGCTGGTTTGCCGAGGTCCATCTCTCTGCTTTGGTGGGAGTATTACCTCATGTCTGTGATATGTCTTTCATTCAGCTTCTTGTTTTATTGGGTCCCAAGGGTAGGAGGCTATGACAGGCTCCTTGGTCTGCCTGCCACCTTCCCACTCCAGCCACACGGGGCCCCCTTGCGGCTCACACATGTTCCTGCCCCCAAGCCTTTGCATTGCTCCTCTCTGCCTGTTTTTTTGTTTGTTTTTGTTTTTTAAACATTTTTATTATGAAAGATTTCTAAACACACAAAAGTAGAGAAATAGTATAATGCTTTAATATCACTAGTACCAGTCCAAGTTAATCTTTACCCAAGTGTCTCAAAAATATCTTTTTATGATTATTTGAAATCAGATATAGACAAGGTTCTAGGATGGTTCTGAGCTGAGGAATGGCGTGCTCTGGTGTGTGGGAGCATCCTTCTGGCTGCTCTATTGCAAGTGGAATGTACGTATGTGGGCAGGAGGGGAGATGGGGACACCGGTGAGGATGCCATTGTAATGATCCAGAC
Source organism: Neophocaena asiaeorientalis asiaeorientalis (assembly GCF_003031525.2). Taxonomy (NCBI): domain Eukaryota; kingdom Metazoa; phylum Chordata; class Mammalia; order Artiodactyla; family Phocoenidae; genus Neophocaena; species Neophocaena asiaeorientalis. The sequence continues at coordinate 5,125,493 of NW_020173068.1, forward strand.
TACATGTGATGGTGGTCTGGAGTCTGCCTGGCGTGGACACGGAGAGATTTGAGGTATATTTTAGGGGTGGCTTGCAGAATATAGTCATACACATGAGCACACACCCCCTTCCTTCTTGTCTGTATGAAGTACACACACTGGCCAGCAGGTGGCACCATTGACTGCTGGCCGGTCTCTTGTTCTGGGGATGCCCTCTTGGGGCGTAGCCTCTGCAGGTGGGGCCTGGCACCGCCAACCCAAATTCTGCCTCTGGAGTGGCCTTGTAGACTTCTTCCCTGCGTCCCCTCTGACCCTCCAGTCCCTTCTCTGCACAGCAGCCATCTGTGCCATCTGGTCTCCTCCCGCCAGCCGTCCTGTCAAAGCCACCTGCTTATTTTCCTGCAGGACTTGCCATGATGTGTACATGTCCGTCTCCCTGTCCCTCTGTTCCTTTACTTGCGCAGGCTGTTTTCCTCTAGAAGAAAAGCTCCAGTGAAGGCAGGGGCATCCTGTCTGCGCCTCTGGTCATCCTGGAAGGGCATAGGAGCCAGGAAATCTTGGTTGAATAAATGGGTGAATCGGCCTGAAATGATTTCTGGTCATGTTTTGTGACTGTTCTCCCAGAACATTTCTCTGCACACATAAGCATGGAGGGAGACTTACCTGGTTTGACAATACAGGTATTTGATATGCTCTTCTTGAAGTTTTTTAAGGTTCTTTTTTCTTTTGGCCACACCGTGCATCATGCAGGATCTTAGTTCCCTGACTAGGGTTTTTTGGTGAAGTTTTGACTTTTAGAGGAATCCTTCTGGCTGTGGAGTGGGGAGCACAGGGGAGTGGGAGCAAGGCGGGAGGTTAAGAGGCCCTCCTGGGAGGCTGATGCAGAAACGAGGGGGCCCTGGGCTGTAGTGGGACGTGAACAAAGAGGATTTGGGGCCCAGATGAATAATGAGAGCGCAGGAGAGGGAACCTCTAGGGTGATAACCAAGCTTAGTTCCCTGGGGAGTAGCAGAGGTGCAGTTCAGGGGCAAGTTCAGTGGAGAGCATGCTGCGTTAGAGGCCTTGGAGTTGAGTTTTGAAGGGAGAGTTTGAATGGAAAGAGCTGGCGGGGCAGGATGTGTGGATGTGAGGGAATAGCACACGCAAGGCACAGAGCTCCCAGGGCTCTGGGGCCTGTGAGGGCTGTTGGGCCTGACCTTTCCCCTGATCTTCCCAGAAGCCCTGCCTGGGTCCCCTGGCCCTCCTGAGCACCCCGATGGCCTCCTGGCTCCCCAACACCCATCCCCCGGGCCTCCAGCCCTGCCACACCGTTTCCTGTCCTGGAGCTCTGGTTCCTGAGCCTACTGCCTCTCCCGGCCACGCCCACCCTGGGTCTGAACACTGACCCCCCCCACCTTGCCAGCCATGGGACCTTGGGCAAGCTCCTTAATTTCCTTCTGTGTCCTCATCACGGCACAGGGCTCATGACAGTCTTCAGGATTGTGTGAGGGGTCCAGGTGACTCACAAGACAGCACCCAGCACAGGGACCAGCACGTAGCAGGGACATTTTGTTCTCTTCCCCTAGCCTTTGGGGGATCCCCTTGCACCTTTTGGTCTGTGTCATGGGTGGGAGGACACCCGTCCCGGTATAGTGAAGGTGCAGATCGAGTTAAGTTTGCCCTTGGAGTGAGGCGAGCATGGTGCAGCTGTAGGAGTTGCTCCTGCTTGGGCCTGCTTTCACCTTTATGTGCAGGCGAGAGGTGGGCGTCTCCTCCAGGTACTGCTGGTTTCGGGCTGAGCGGGGGCTGCCGCTCTGCTGGCGGTGCTGGCCCTGCCTTGGGAGCAGGGTGAGCCCAGGGCAGGGTTCTGGGGGCTGCTCTCTCCTTGGGTGGAGACGTGGTGACTTCTCCCTGGCCTCCCGGCGGCCCTGCCTCTAGCTCCTCCACAGCCCAGCCTCAGAGGCTCTCCGAGGCCTCCGGTCACAGCCTTCCCCCTGTGCTGCTGTAGGTTTTCAGTGCTGAATTTAAGAAAAGGGATTCTTTGCTTTGATTACTGCCCAGAAAAGAATGTCCTGGGTAAGTAACGTTTGTATCACGTGAGGCTGCTGGTCTGGCAGAACTAGGGTGAGGGCTGCTGGGGAGGTGGGGCCCATCAGAGCGGAGGCGGAGGCCCTGCAGCGTCTGCCGCCAGCCACTCTGGTCCCCGCCCCTTGGCACCTGGGGTGGAGTGGTGACAGGGGCTTGCTTGGCATGGTGGCAGAGGGGGCGGGACGAGAGGGGCAGAGGGATGCATCATAGCAACGCCCCCCATCTGCCGAGCCTGGCTGGAGTCCGAGGCCTGGCCCCAGGACAAGGTCCCAGCGCAGGGCTCCAGTGGCTGATACCCGGTTTTCAACTTCAGTGACTGGTGGCCATGACCCCCTCATCCGCCTGTGGAACCCCTTCTTCTCGAAAAAGCCTGTGTGGCTGATGAAGGGGCATCAGACCTCGGTGACACACGTTCTCGTGAGCAGCAGGCACGGCAGCATCCTGAGCGTCTCCAAGGACAAGGTGTCGTCAGGGAGCTCGGCCCTGCCGCCTGCCGCTGGCCCCTGTTCCCCAGCGGAGATGCTGGCCCGGGGACAGCGATCGAGCTCAGCCAGCCAGGGAGCTGGCTGGCAGTTGGCAGGAGCCTGAGGCCCAGGGCAATGGTGTGAGCTCCCTGTCCAGGTCCCACCCTGGCCTGAGGCCTAGAAGGAGGTACCCCAGGTGCACCATGAAGGGGCCGTGGGTCTCTGACCACCCCCATAGGGTCCTGAGCCCAGCTCTGAGCAGCCCACCAGAGTTGGGCAGGGCCCTTCCCTTTATGGGGTCTCAGTCTCCTCATCCAGAGAATGGGTGTTGAGTGGTTTAGAGAAGAGCTGCTGGTAAAAGAGCAGAGGAATGTCTGGCGCATAGTAGGTGTACAACAGATGTGAGCCTTTCCCTCCCCACAGACCCGAACTTGCTCCTCTCAGCTCTCCCAGTGACCACTGCTTGGCTGCCCTGGCTGCAGGGCCTGACCAGACCTTTTTCAAATGCCTGGGGTTCCCCTGATCAGGCCCGCTACTCTGCTCCTCTGAGCTATGGGTTTAGGGTCTCTCCCCACCTGCTGGGGGATGCAAGCCAATGGTTCCAGGTGCCCTCCTTCAGGGGACAAGTTTGTGTCTTCTGGGACTCAGTAGATCAGGAGCTGGCAGGGCTCTGGTTCACCAGGCCACGCTGCCCACACATCCCCACAGTTGGTACTGTCTGAAATTCTCCTGGCAGCGCTGGGAGCTGGGCATCGTCACCTCTGATGAAGGCTCCGAGGCTGGAGGGGTCGGGGACAGAAGTAGACTTGCCCAAACCTTCATGGGCAGCGATGGGCAGAGCCACGGTGTGGACGGCAGTCTGTGGACTCCAAGCCCATGCCGTGTCCAGCTTGCTGCCGATGCCCCGAGTGAGGAGTGTCCTGGAGGGACTTCCATGGGGCCCCTCTGGGGACACTTCCTCAACCTGGGAGGAGCTCGAGGGGGACAGGTGAGCCTTTTGGGCAACGATGTTGGCAGCTCTTTCTGTGCCCTGCCTGGCTTTACTCGAGGGAGGCTGGGGTGGGAGCCAGTGAGGCTCTGCAGGGGCAATGCTGCCTTGTGAGGTCTTCATCCTCAGCCGATGAGCACTGGGGGAGGCTGGGCGGGGGGCGTGCCTCGGTTTCCTCATTTGAGCATAAGCACAGCGTCTGTCATAGGGCTGTGATCCATGGCAGTCACTTAGCGTGGTGGGTGTGTCTTGGAAGTGCTTGCACTGGGTGCCCTGGCCCCACTCCCAGGAGAACCCCAAGGCCGCAGGTGCCAGCTGCATCCCCGAGAACCCACTCTTGGCCTCTTTACCTGTTTCTCACCCCCGCAGAATATTCGCATGTGGGACATGCAGGACTACGAATGCCTCCAGTCCTTCTGCGGGAAGCATTTTGCCCTGGGACACTGCCCCGTCACCAGCGCATACTTCCACAAGGATGACGACAGCCTCACCTGTAGCACCTACTCAGCGCTGCACGAGAGGGAGGTGGGACCGTGTCTGCACCCAGAGGGGAGGGGCTGCAGCCGCGTTCTGCAGTCCCATGGGACACCGAGGGGTGGTCACATCCCGTCCGTCCTGAGACTACTTTGTGCCATGAGGACAAAGCTGCTAGACTCTGTGGCCTGGTCCTCAAAGCTCTTGTCTCCTGGGATTTCCTGGGGGACTGTTTCTAGGCCCTCAGTGGTCACCCTCTACGCTGCTGTCCTCCTGACCCGTGCATCCTCCAGACTCTCCTCAAAGCCCACCTTGAGGCCCGGGCTGGCTTAGAAGACCCCCGCCCACCCCCACCGCTCCAAGCTCCCTTGCCTCCCCTTGATCACAGCCCTTATAACTCTGTCCTGTCGTGGTTACATGCCTGTCCCTCCTGCCAAATCGTGAAGCCCAGGAGGGCAGGGCCCACCCCCGAGCAGCCCCTCTGAAGGAGAGAGCCTGGAGGGACCTGGCATGAACACCGTCTATGAGCCATGACTTAGCTGGTGCCCATGTGAGGTCTGTCCTGACCCTGGAGGACAGGACAGCCTGGGAGAAGCACAAGGGGCTGACCGTCCAGGGTGACAGGGGGACCTGTGACAAGATGGGAGCTGAGGGGACTGCAAGGACAATCAGCAGCCAGTAGAGGGGGAGGTTCTATCTAGAAAGGGAGGTGAGGGTGTCATTTGTGGTTGGGAGGAAGGGGAAGCCCCACTGAGACCTCCTTCCCTCTGTTGGCCAGGTGACACACATGCTGTCCTTGTGCCCTTGGCTGGCTCTCCCAGGTGGCAGGTTTTTCTTGAGAAGGGAGTTGGTGGGTTCCTTCATCTCTGCCGAGTGTCAGACTGGCTGCCAGCGTTTGTTGAATTAAACAGACCTTTGAAGTTCATTTCAAATCATCACACATTATCAGCCCTCTGCTCTTTGTCAGGAGCAGAGAATATATTAATTAGGCACTGTCCCATCCCTCAAGGAACTTACGGGGTAGTAGGAGAACACATAATTTTAGTAGAAAATGCTGTGCGTTATGACGGAGATGTGTGCTAGGTGCGTCATCGAGCACAGAGAAAGGATCCTTAGCCTAGCCTGAGGCAGAGGTAATCAGGGAAGGCTTCCTGGACGAGGGGACACCAGATTGAGGCTTTATGCTTTTCAGAAGTTATAAAAGGGACCTTGGACTTGGATTTTGATCTTGTGGGAACACGAGGCTTTGGGAGCCCTGATCTCAGGACGTGGGGGCCGTGGAGTAGGGGTGAGCTATCAGCTGGCCTGTGTGTAGTTGAGGATATCTTGATGTCTCAGTTTACTGGAAGTTTCTCCCTGGGGCAGATCACTGAGGGCAGGCCCCTTCTGACTGCCCAACTGTCTGCCCCTCCTCACCTGTAGATTGACATCCTAAAAGGGTGCCTGGAGACGCAGGGGCCTGGGAGAGCAGAGGAGAAGACCACGACTTACAGCACGCCCCTGTGCGCCATCCTCTACAGCAAGGTTTTCAAGCAGGTAAGTGGTCAGCAGCTCGTCTCTGAGGCCAGCAGGGGGTGGGGTGGGACAGGACGCTCATAGCTTGGGTGGTGGTGCAGGACAGTGGGAGGTGGGCGAGCAGCAACCCTGCAGAGGGGTCACGCCGGGTAAGATAGGAGCTCCACCACATGGTCAGCGGGTCACCAAACTCCTGTGAGCCTGTGCGCCCCTGGCTACCGCCCCAGGTCAGTTCTGGACAGGCAGCCTTCTTTATACAGTGTGAGATGGAACACAAGGTGTGAGCTGCTCTTCGAGGCTCCCTGGGCGGGTGTGGGTGCTGCTCCTGGAGGCCATTTCCAGGGAAGCCCTGGTTCGGCATTGTCTATCGTGGGAGGGGAGGGAGGCCCAGGCTGTGGACAGCCCCCTGGTCCTGAGTAGAGATCTCTGCATTGGGCAGGGCAACTGGGAACATGGATTCTGAAGTATGGGGACAGAAAGGGCTCCTGGGCCCTCTGCCCACTGCCACTGGGACCTCTTTCCTGGCCCCACTGAGTGCTGCAGCATGGCCTTGGCTGCGCGAGGCCAGAGCTCACCTCTTTGGGTTTCCCTCTCATTCGGACCCGTGGCACCACCACCCCTCATACCTTAGGGCTCTTCAGTGCCTTCCAGCAGTTTCAAAAAAATCCCCCTTCCCCAGCTTTTCTAGATGTTCTCATCAGGAAGGTTGGTCTGAAGTAGGCTCACCTGTTACTGTTTCATTGTAATAGTTGTAATGTCGCCTTAGGTGGAGTGATGTACCTTTACTCAACATTTCCCTACTTAGGGGACAGTTAGTGTATTTCCTGTTGTTTTTTTCTATCCCCCGTGATTAATGACTTTGCAGTAAATTTTTTTTCTGAATTAGAGATTATTTTCTCTGGATAGATTCTGATAAATGCCATTTCTGAGTTAAAGGGGATTTCACCAGACTGGTTCCTTCTGAAAAAACTGTGCCTGTTTGCACCGCCGTGGGGCCACAGGGCCGAGGAAAGCCTGTTTTCAAGAGTGGCTTATCCCGCAGCAGGAGGGCCCAGAGCGCCTGTCTTCTCGGTACACAGAGTGGCAGCGGAGCTACCCGCAGTCACGCCAGCTGGAGGCTGCCCTTGGGAGCGGGGGACCCTCTCCTCTCCAGGAGCCCTGGCTGTGTGCTCCCCCACAGGTGGTGAGCAGCTGCCTGAGCGGCGTGGTGAGCGTGTGGGAGGTCGTGATGGGCAAAAGGATGACGAGTTCTCCGTGACTGGCGACCAGCACGTGGAGCTGACCGCCACGTCCCTGGATGAGTCAGAGGCGTGCCTGCTCACGGGTCTGCGTGATGGCACCATGAAGATGTGGAACTACAGCGTTGGTGAATGCCTGCTGACCTTCCCCAACCCGGACCAGATGGAGGTCAGTCTGGTCCATCAGCTGGGGCCTGGGGGCCCCTCACAGCTCCTGTGACCCTGGGACATGCTATTGTCCATGCCTCTCTGAAAGGTTGTACACACAGACTGCCTGGCCTCGTGCCTGCCTGACCCTTTGTGTCCTTGTGCAAAAAATGAAGACAGGTAACAGGGCCTGTCCTTCATAGGTGTTCTACAAATGTTAGCTACTCTTGCCCTTTTGGTGTGTTAGCACTTCTTACCCTACCTCTTAGAGCTTTGGATGGCATTGCTAGCAGTGGGGTCACATGATTCAGAGCCACCCGTACCCCTGTTTGGGAAATGACTGCCAGGGTTATAGGGATGGTCTGTGGGTGTGGCAAAGTGCAAAGCCAGCAGTCCCACTTTGGGACTTGAGCCCATTAGTAACCCCTGTGACACAGTCCTTTAACCAACTCAGAAGGAGCACTTGGCCGAGAAGCCGGGGATTTAGAGGACTGGTCTAGATCCTATCACTCAGTCGTTTGACCTTAGCCAAGTCACTTGTCTGTTTCCCTGCTATCCCCCTGTAAGAGGGACATGGATACCTACCCAATCTGCCCCCTCCAAGTCCATCAAATGGATAATGGGATGCGAGAGCACTCTGAAAAAAATATGGTGGTATCACCTCTAGGGAATTCTCATCGTTATGGGGAGTTTTGATTTCTTGCTTGGTATAATTAGGAAGACATTTGGAGCCTGGAGCCATTTCCTCTGAGGTACCTTAGAGTTCTGTCTCCTTTCAACTTCAACAGATTAGTGGGATCGTCCGTATGAACAAAGTGTTCTCATGACCGGGTGGAGTAAGAGAACCCCTTATTTCACGTTAGTAGCCAGGGTGCACGTGGGAGGTGAGGGCAGCTAACTGTTCTCTCCTGACTTCAGATGGGTTCCCCCATTCCTAGCTTTGCTGGTGGTTGGAACACCAAGCAGGAAATTAGTGCTGGGTGATGTCTGTTGCTTCACCCTCTCATCTGTCCATTTATTCATCACTCCAGGCAGCGGATATGTTCTAGGCTTTGTACTAGGTGCTGGGGACGGGTATAAACAAGCATACGGAGTCTTCATCCTCCTGGAGCTCCCAGGGGGAGGCAGACACTAATCAAATAACTTCATTTGTGATAGTCTGTTGAGTGCTATGGAAAAAAAAAAAAAAGTACAGGTTTCTATGGGGAGGGGACAGAAATCTGATCTAGTCTCAGGGACCGTCAGAAAAGGGTCAGCTGAGGATGTCAAGGGTGGAGTGGGGTCTGAAGAGTGAGCAGGAGGGGTCTCAGTGAAGCAGTGAGGGGCTAGGGACAGGAGGGACGTTCCAGGCAGAGGGAAGAGCATGTGCAGGGTCCCTTCCTCTTCAGAGGGCTTTTCTAGGGCCATGGTTTCCCCCTTCTTTCAACCTGAATCCTTACTCAGGTGTCTGAATGGGGCAAATCTGTAAGATTAGTGTATATAAAGCCCCTAGGACCGGACCTTTATAGCAGGCACATAATAGGTGCTTAGTAAATGCAGTCAGCAGGGCAGAGCTTCATCCCTGATCTACACCTCCTCTGGAGTGTCCTCCTCTGGGTCAGCGCTTCAAATCCTAGAGGCCATGATGGTCTCCCAGGAGACCAGTAAGGCTGAGCTCTCAGCCCTTCTGCCTCTGGCCATGTGTGCAGGTTCCACAAGACCAAGCCGGTGCTCTTGTGCTAACGCTGGCAGACCTTCCACACGGAGGATGTCCTGAGCATGGCCAGGTACCAGAACCAGTTCCTTGGGACCTCCTCCTACAATGGGAACGTCCTCTTCTGGAACATCAGCATGTTCGGGCCCATCCTCCATTTCAATGCCTCTCAGAGCCCCTTGCCCTCACTGCCCAAGAGGGTAAGGTCAACAGAAACAAGCTGTCCTATTCCTTCTCTCTCAGCTGTAGGCCAGAACCACATAGGGCTTGGGGGTGGGTAGGGGACACCCTGGGAAGTAGAGGGAATGGTGGTGGCTTGTTCTGGAGGAGGTTGGGAGCTAGGGACGTAGGTGGTAGTTTTTATAATTATCCTCATTTGACAGATGAGGAAACTGAGGCACAGAGAGGTTAAGCATCTCGCCTAAGGTCACACAGCCAAGAAGTAATCGATCCAAATCCAGGCAGTCTGACTCCAGAGCCTGGTGGTGCTAGTTGTGTTCTTCCGAGATTACTGTCTCCTTGAAGGTGGCTCACTTCTGACCCATCACTACTACAGCTTACTGCTCTGGTCTCACTGGGCTCTTGGTAGGACTTAGGAAGCCATACAGTCTCTGAATGACCATATCTTTGCAGATTAAAGCTGGAAGGGGCCTTCGGGGTCACCCTGTCCAGTAGTTTTCCAAACATGTTGTGGAGAGATGCTTGGAGGCTATTACAGCGGCTTCTCCAGAGCACTTCAGCTTTTTATCTATTTTACACTTTGGAGTTTCCCTTCAGATTAAAAATTACCTCAAAAATACTTGGAGGGCTTCCCTGGTGGCACAGTGGTTGAGAGTCCACCTGCCGATGCAGGGGACACGGGTTCGTGCCCCGGTCCGGGAAGATCCCACATGCCGCGGGGCAGCTGGGCCCGTGAGCCATGGCCGCTGAGCCTGCGCGTCCGGAGCCTGTGCTCCACAACGGGAGAGGCCACAATGGTGAGAGGCCCGCGTACCACAGAAAAACATTCTTGTTAATAACGAGGCCGGTTCTCATACAAACTATGGAAATAATGCCAAGTTGGATATGAATGGCTCTCAGGTCCACTGGCTGCTGGGAGGGGGCAGGGAGTGGCAGGAGGATGAGGTGACCCCTTGAAGCCACCCTGACCATGGAGACCATTAGAGGCAGGCCCTGGGACTGGGTGCTGGAGGGTTCCCAGGGGCTGGTGAGGAGCCTGCCTGATGGCCAGAGGGGTGGGTTCTGCTGCAGGACAAGGGCCTGTCCGGGGTGCTCTCCCAGGAGACAGTGTATTTCTGATTTATCCGCCCTCCTAATGTCCAGCTGAACCCTTGCCAGCCTCTCCACCTGCCTCCCCCTGCCTGTATGGAGTCCTTCCCTTGCAGGTTCCATCCCTGTGCCCTTTGCGGCTTGAGCAGCCTGCCCCCTTCTAGCACAGCGTCACCCCATCCCCGAGTACTGGACCGCCTATCACCCACCTGGGGCCAGAGGTTAACAGTGATCGTTTACCTTGGTAATCATTTACCCATCATTTACACAGCACCTACTGTGTGCCATGCTCTGTGCTGAGAGCTCCATGGGTGGAACCGTGGTAGATACTCACAGTAGATACTGGCTTTAGCGCTTCCGTAAGCTCTTATGTAAATACTAGAACAGGTGAGACTCAGCTATGACAAAGATAATGCACATAAAGAATGAGTGACTGATTGAGGGAACAGGAACAAAAACATATTTACATCTGCATTTCTAATCGTATACAGTGATGACATGGAACACGATATCAGAATTTATAGAATTTTCTTACAATGTTTCTAAAGTTTCCCAGAGTTTTTCCTTTATAGGATTTCAGATATTTTATAATCTTTTTCCAAGTTTTAAAATTGTGGTAAAATACATGTAACATAAAGCTTATCATCTTAACCTTTTTAAAGTGCACAGTTCAGTGGTATTAAATACGTTCATAATACTGTGTAACCCTCACCACCATCCACCTTCATAGTTCCTTCCATTTTGTAAAACTGAAATTCTGTACCCATTAAACACTAACTCCCCATTCTCCCTTCCCCCAGCCACTGGCAACCTGTCTACTTTCTGTCTATGAAGTTGACTAAGTATCTTATAGAAGTGGAATCATACTGTATTTGTCTTTTTGTGACTGGCTTATTTTATTTAGCATAATGTCCTCAAGGTTCATCCAAGTCATGGCATATTGTGGAATTTCCTTCCTTTTTAAGACTGAATAATATTCCATTATATGTATAGGCCACATTTTGTTTATCCATTCATCTGTTGATGAACACTGGGGTTGCTTCCAGCTGTTGTGAATAATGCTGCTGTGAACATGGGTGTACAAGTATCTCTTTGAGACCCTGCTTTCAGTTCTTTTGGGTAAATATCCAGAAGCAGGATTGCTGGGTCATATGGTGATTCTATTTTTAATTTTTTTGTGAACCGCCTTACTGATTTCCACAGTGGCTGTACACACCTTCCCACTAATAGCGCACAACGGTTCCAGTTTCTCTGCATCCTCATCCACACTTACTGTTTCTGGTTTTTTTTGTTTTTTTTTTTTTTGCCGATAGCCATCCTAATGGGTGTGAAGTGGTATCTTATTGTAGTTTTGATTTGCATTTCCGTAATGATCAGTGATGCTGAAACACTCTTGTGATGGTCAAGTGTGGGATTTCTCATCTCCCACATCATCTGATACAACAGCCATAATTCTGTCCCCATTGTACAGATGGAGAGACTGAGAGGGCTGGGTCTTGCCCAAGGTCACACTCAGGTCGGGGACAGAGCTTGACTTGAAGCCAGGAAGCTGGGTCATGTACGGGCATCAGACTGCCTGGGGTTGAATCCTAGTTCTGCCATTTGCTGGCTGTGACTTCTGGCAAGTCATTTTTTTTTTTGCTTGGAGACTTCATTGTCCCCATCTGTGAAATGGGGACTCATGGGGCTGCTGTGAGGGTGCCTGGGTACCCAGCACATGATTGATAATTGCTAACTGAGCTTCAGACATCAAACCCTAGCCCACCCTCACTTTTTGGGGCCAGAGGACGCTCAGACTTGGGCAGGGGCGTGAAGAATAAACTTTAATCTCTCTCGAGGTGGGGCCTCTAGTTAGGCTGCTCTCTGGGTGGGGTCACAGAGCCGTGCACACGCACTCGGTATAGGCAGGTGAAGCGTGGGTTCCCCCAGTTGCTTGATATCTTCACCTTGACTGCTCCAAAAGTCCTGGGAGGGTGGTTCTAGAAAAGAGTCACAGACGGGGGGCAGCTCGCCATAGGCCCCCACCCGGCCTGTCCAGAGGAGTGTTTGGGAGAGAAAGGGAACCTTCCATTTCCTCAGGTGGGGAAACTGAGGCTCAGAGAGCAGAATGTCCCAAAGCCACACAGTAAGTTGCTACTCAGGGGCTGGGATGGAAAGGGATGAGGCCAGAGGACAGACAGACTGTGATGAGGAATGCGTCCCAGCACAGCACATATGTGCTCCGGGACCCTGGGCAAACCACGCCCTCTCTGGGCTTCAGTTCCCCGTCTGTAAGAGGGAGCTGTAATATCTGCTTCTCAGGGTTGCCATAAGCATGAAATGAGATCTCGGGGCCAGATGGCTTACTGGCACCTGGCACACAGTAGGTGCTCTGTAAGTGCTTCGCCCTCCCCTTTTTGCACCCTCCCCAGAGGGGATGGAGCCCAGTGCAAAAGGGGGCCTTGGCCTGTGAGATCTCACTGGATGGTCTCAACATATCAGGGAATTACACCACAGGAAACTGAGGCCCAGAGAGAAAGGGAATGGCCTGAGATCACAGAGAACGTTTGGTTGGGTCAGGATTTGGGTCAGGGTTAGCCTGATTCCCAAGCCTAGACATCCCACTGAGCCTCAGGGCCATTCCAGCAGCCACCCTCTGGGCCTGCTTCTGTCCCCAACTCCCGCCCCTCCAGGCCTCAGCTTCCCCACCTGTGGTTGGACCAGGTGCTAATCATGTGTTCCCCCAGTATGGAGACTCTAAGTTTGAGGCCAGCAGCCCTGGCCTGACAGGCCCCACCTGCTCAACACTTGTTGTCCCTGGGAGGAACCACAGCGGGAGGGATCCTGGGCAGGTCAGGGAAATGGAAGCGAATAGGTCTCCTTAGGGTCCTACCCTAGGCCCTGGGCAGTAGCTCTATCACTCTGGGCCTCAGTTTCCTCATCTGTCAGTGGGTTAGTGACAACTGTGCACCTCCTCGGGCTGCTGGGAGATGAAGTGGGGGCCCCTGGGTAAAGCCCTGCACGCAGTGTGTGTTCATCAGATGTTCAACGTGGGCAGCTTTTCTCAGGTACCTGGAGCTGGAACATCTGAATGATGTTTTCTGGCTGAAACTGGAACGCTCCCAGGAACACCTCCTTCTTTGGGGAAACTTCCATGCCCTGGAGAATCAGAACCACAAAGAAAGTGTCAGGCACAGGTAGGACATCTAGAGGGTGCTGCCTTCTCCCAGCCGAGACTTGCACACCTCCCAGGATGGGGAGCTCCCTACCTCTTTGGGCACCGTTGCATTGCAGCACAGAGTAAATGAATAGGAAAGAGCATTGGACTGGGAGTCAGAAGGTTAGGGGTCCACTTCTAACTCTGCCATAGACTTGTAGGGTTTGATGTTTCCCTGCCCTTTCTCTGAATCTCCAGTTTTCTTATCCATAAAATGGGGGCTTAATGGTCTCTGAAGACTAAATTGGCTCTGAAAAGCTTGGGTTGAAATAAAGTACTGTTTACCCCCTTTCCTTGAAGGCTGTGATCTGACCCCAACCCTGGCCATTCCCAGCCTTAAGGTCCAGCCCCTGCAGGCTTCGGGAATTGTGCAGACAGTTTATCACAGTGCCTGGAATACTGCCATTATGAGCTGTCCCCTCCCTCAGTTAAGCATCGCTCCCGGCCAGGGCGTGCTCACGTAGATGATGAAGTCCTTGGGGGCAGTGTCCAGGCTGCCTGACAGTGAGATGGTCTTGGGGATGTGCTGCAGTGTCAGGTTGGACAGGTAGACCTTCTGGGCCAGTTGGATGGTCACCTGGCCTCTGTCACCCGAGAAGGCCCAGCAGTTGCCAGGTGTCATGTTGGGCTAGAAGTGGCAGATGCAGTGAGGGCTTTGCTGGGTGGAAAAAAAAAGAGCACAGCGAGGGCAGGGGCCTTCTCAGGGCCCTGAGGGTTCCCTGCCCCTCAAGACTTGAGGGCTGGGGGAGGGGCCCTTTCCAGTGCCAAAGCAGGCTGTCCTTGCCCCTGTGCCTGCCCCCCCAGGGGTCCCTGCTGTCTGCACTGGCCTCTTGCCCTTGCTGCCTGACTTCTCCCCAGAGCCCCCCTTGCCCCATCAGCTGCCCCCTCTCTCTGCCTCTGCAC